>NW_026110395.1:0-47500 GCF_024679095.1 Eriocheir sinensis | reverse complement strand
GCAATGTATTTTAAATGTTAACGCCATGCAATGTATTTTAAATGTTATCTGATGTTTGTGCATGTTTGTTTATTACGATTTGCATAATTGAAAATTGGCAAAATATATAATCTCTCTCTCTCTCTCTCACTCTCTCTCTCTCTCTCTCTCTCTCTCTCTCTCTCTCTCTCTCTCTCTCTCTCTCTCTCTCGCCTATTTCCCTCTTGAATTTGAATTTATCTAACTTATAGCCTTCGCTGCGAGCTCTCACATCAGTTTTTATTATACGTACCCATTAAAAAAATCAAATAGGAGAGGAAGAGAAAGAGAAAAGGAGAAAAAAGGAAAGAAAGATAGGAGAAAAATATAGATAGATAGAGAGCAAGGAAGAGAGAAAGAGGGATATGAAAGAGCATGGAGAAGAAATAATGAAAAAAACGACAAAAGGAAGTAAAATATAAATTGAGAAATTAGTCTAGTAGCCAAATTGATTTTTTGGGGTGAACCTTGCTCTGGAAGCTAACGATCGTTTTATTGCTTTTAGTTATTTTTAAGGTACTACTTGTTGAAAATCAGCCGGGTGCAACGATAGCGCCCTTGAGGAAACTGTTTTATTAACGAAATTCAAAATGGCCGCCGTCCATATTGGCAGAATACATTATACATCAAACCTTTCCTCCTGCTTGACATTGAGACTCGATTTTAGTGACAAAACGTATGTTATGAAGCTCATAGAATGTAACGAAATAAGCTTCGAGTGTTTTGTATGTGTATTTCAACATGAACTATGACAAATAATCGCAAATAGCTACAACATTTGACAAGCACTGTCCTTATCATCACCATCCTTTTGCTGAATTCTACAAGTTGTAATTGTATTTGGGCTAACACAGTCCTATAACGCTAATGGAACTAGAATATTTGACTAGCACTGCCTTTCCCACACCATCTTCTTGCTTATTCTTTTTTTTTCTTTTTTTTTTTACGTCGTGGCCTATTGCGCCGGTAGGCTTCTTCCCAGTGGATCCTGATGGTCGGCCCAAGGCTTCTTCCCGGTGGGGCCTGATGGTCGGCCCAGCCCGTTCTGGCGCAGGCGAGTATTTATAGGGGCGCCATCTTGCACTGGCTCATGCTGCCCTCCCGGAGCTCACCTTTAATCCTAGAATCTAGAGTCCGGGTTGATAGGTGGTCTTCTGGACAGCATGTGGGTAGTTCTAAGCCACTCGGCGGCGGCTGAAAAATCCCAGCTTGGTGGCACCGGTCGGGGATTGAACTCGCGTCCTCCTGAACGCGGCGCCGATTTGCATATTTCTATCACACTAATGACACTAGAACACTTGACTAGCACTGCCTTCTCCATCACCACCCTTTTTCTTGACTCTTTCTATCGTCTGTACAGTTACGAGATGAAGGTCATATTCTTAAACATTTCGGCGCCTAAACACACACGTCTGACAAGGCTTTTGTAGGAGTTGTGGGCATTTCAATGGGTACTTTTATGACCCTGGTGGTAGTCTGACAAAGTTTTTTGTACCATGAATGTGAAAATAAAGAATCACTCATAAGAACCCAATTAACCACCTTTCCGGCCTTGGGAAATAGTTGATGTGAGAGACGGAAACGTCTGAGAATATCAACTTGTCAGATCCGCTTGCACAAACACTATAGCCGCCTAAGGTTTAATTACAACTGTTCAGAGAGGCTCTCCCACAAGTGATGGAGATTTTCCTTTCATGGCCTCGGTGATAATGTTTCATCCTTCGGTTATATTTCACTCTTCAACTCGTATAAACTTTATATTCTGGGTTGCAGGGACTACCAATAAACATCTTTAAGACTCTTTCGGGCTATTAATGACAGACTGAACCAATTCAATGTACACCTTAGTTTCTATCTTACTCTTCTCAAATCAACAGGCTGGGTTGGAAGGACATAACCATCACCTAACAACGCCCACAGGTAGTACATAGGCTAATGAGTTTGAGAACCACAGAAGTAAAAGTTATTAATAGGTTTTCTCGGCCTACTAAAAACCTCAAAGGAAGTTAGGTGAGTATCATTAACATTTACAGAAAAATGCCTAAAACTTTTGACCAACTTTAACCTGCACGGAGAAAAATGGAAAATAGTAGCAGGATCTTTTGAGAGAGAGAGAAGCATCAAGACACCTTAGGGAATAAACTCTCTCTCTCTCTCTCTCTCTCTCTCTCTCTCTCTCTCTCTCTCTCTCTCTCTCTCTCTCTCTCTCTCTCTCTCTCTCTCTCTCTCTCTCTCTCTCTCTCTCACACACACACACACACACACACACACACACACACACACACACACACACATTTTAATCTCTCTCCCTTCCTTCCTCCTCCCTTCCTTCCTCTGCGCACTCCCCTCTTTCCTTCCCTCCCTCCTTCACACTCATTCTTCTCTCCTTATAAGGTGGAGAAAGGCGAAATTAGGTTTGTTTACTGCGATTCCAGGAAGGAAATCTTTACTTTCTGCCTGAATGGAGATAATGATACGTCTGTCTGTCCTGGTGTCTGTCTGTCTGTGTTTGTCTGTCTGTCTGTCTATCTGTCTACCTATGTGACTGTCTAGCTAACTGCCTGTCTGTCTATCTGTCTTTCTTCTTACCTGATTGCTGCTTCTCTCTCTCTCTCTCTCTCTCTCTCTCTCTCTCTCTCTCTCTCTCTCTCTCTCTCTCTCTCTCTCTCTCTCTCTCTCTCTCTCTCTGTCTACTTTTCTGCCTGTTTGTTTGCCTGTTTATATGTCTACTTGCCTGCCTGCCTACCTGTCTGCCTGTCTGTCTATCTTCCTACCTTTGTCTGCCTCTTCTTATACCTACCTGTTTGTTTACCTGCCCATCTGTCTACCTTCCTATCTGTCTGACTGTCTCCCCCCATTAGCTTTCATATCTATCTATCACTTAATGTATACCATCCCTGCCTGTCCTTTCCAGAGCCCATGAGCCTGTCTCCACACTCTCTTCCCTTACTGCTTGTCTATCTGTTTATCTATCCCCCTTTTCCCTTACTGCCTGTCTATCTGTTTATCTATCCCCCTTTTCCCTTACTGCCTGTCTATCTGTTTATCTATCCCCCTTTTCCCTTACTGCCTGTCTATCTGTTTATCTATCCCCCTTTTCCCTTACTGCCTGTCTATCTGTTTATCTATCTCCCTTTTCCCTTACTGCCTGTCTATCTGTTTATCTATCTCCCTTTTCCCTTACTGCCTGTCTATCTGTTTATCTATCTCCCTTTTCCCTTACTGGCTGTCTATCTGTTTATCTATCCCCCTTTTCCCTTACTGGCTGTCTATCTGTTTATCTATCTCCCTTTTTCCTTACTGCCTGTCTATCTGTTTATCTATCCCCCTTTTCCCTTACTGCCTGTCTATCTGTTTATCTATCTCCCTTTTCCCTTACTGCCTGTCTATCTGTTTATCTATCTCACTTTTCCCTTACTTCCTGTCTATCTGTTTATCTATCTCCTTTTTCCCTTACTGCCTGTCTATCTGTTTATCTATCCCCCTTTTCCCTTACTGCCTGTCTATCTGTTTATCTATCTCCCTTTTCCCTTACTGCCTGTCTATCTGTTTATCTATCTCCCTTTTCCCTTACTGTCTAGCAATCTGTCAATCACTTACTCTTACTCTATTTCTTCTATTCATTATCTACATCAATGACATAGACAATGGGGTAACTAGTGACAGGTAAATTTGCAGATGACACCAAAATAGGACGCACTATTAGGACAGGGGAGGATGCTAGAGCACTGCAGGAGGATCTCAACAAACTGTCAGCTTGGTCAGAGAAAGGGCAGATGAATTTTAACATCACCAAGTGTAGCGTACTTAATGCAGGAACACGCAACCCATTACACGGGTATAGTTTAGACTCCACAGCGCTAGGCAGGTCTGAGTGTGAAAGGGATTTGGGAGTGTTAGTGAACTCTGACCTAAAACTAAGGAAGCAATGTATTAGTGCGAGGAATAGGGCTAACAGGGTATTAGGCTTTATTAACAGGACGGTAACCAACAGGAGTGCAGAGGTCATCCTCAGACTCTATTTAGCGTTAGTTAGGCCACACTTAGATTATGCTGTCCAGTTTTGGTGCCCACACTACAGAATGGACATCAACTTGCTAGAATCAGTTCAGAGGAGGATGACCAAGATGATTCAGGGGCTGAGGAACCTCCCATATCAAAATAGGCTGAAACATCTAAACTTACATTCACTAGAGAGACGAAGAGTGCGGGGAGATCTGATAGAAGTATTCAAATGGGTCAAGGGTTACAACAAAGGCGATATACGTAAAGTACTGAGAATTAGCCAGCAGGATAGAACTCGCAGTAATGGATTTAAATAAGAAAAGTATAGATTTAGGAGAGATATAGGCAAGCATTGGTTTAGTAATAGGGTGGTGGGGGAATGGAATAGACTCAGCAATCACATGGTTAGTGCAGGGACGATAGCTTGTTTTAAGAGTAGACTGGATAGCTACATGGACGAGGACGACAGGTGGCAGTGAGGTGTGGGTGCAGTAAGGTGACGGGGTGCTAGATGCGTGCCTAGTACCGCCGGTATAACGAGGATCAAGCCTCTACCTGTAGCCCCTGTAACTACACCTCACCCACCGTGAGTAGTGGGGGGGATTCTGGAGCTGCCCTGTGTAGCCCACCCGGCCTCTTGCAGTTTCCCTATGTTCTTATGTTCTTCTGTATACCACCCCTGTCTGTTTATATATCACCTTTTCCCTTAATGTCTATCTGTCAATCTATCACATTTTTCCCTTACTCTCTGTCGATCTTTCTATCTATCTATCACTGTTTTCTTTCACTGTCTCTCTGGCAACCACTTATTATATTCCACTAGTGTCTCTCTTTCCCCGATTCCCGAGTGCATGAGCCTGTCTTAATATCCTTTCCTTCACTGCCCGTCTATCTGTATCTATCACTCAAGTTAATACATATATCTCTTTCTATCACTTAAAACGTATATACATATTTGGGTAGGCGGTGGCCGAAGTGATAGCGTACTGGACCCACATTCGCCGCGTGATGGACGACGCGGGTTCGAATCCTCACGCTACCACCCGGATTTTTCGGTCACCGCCGAGTGGCTTAAAACTACCCACATGCTGTCCTGAAGACCACCCATCAACCCGGACTCTAGAGGAAGCCGTCCAAGCGAATCAAGTACGAGTTCCGGGGGGCAGCATGAGCCAATGCAAGATGGCGCCACTATAAACATTCGCCTGCGCCAGAACGGGCTGGGCCGACCATCAGGCCCCACCTGGAAGAAGCCTTGGGCCGACCATCAGGCCCCACCGGGAAGATGCCTACCGGCGCAATAGGCAACAACGTAAAAAAAAAAAAAAAAAAAAAAAATACAACCCCCGTCTGTCCTTCCCTGAGTCTATACCCTTTCCCCTCACTGTCTGTCTATCTATGTCTATCATTTGATATATTAAACCCCTGTCTGCCCTTCCATGAGCCTGCCTCCTCGCGTGTATTAGAGAGGAATAAAGGCGAGAGAGGGCGCTGCTAGGAGGGCCGAGGCACCACAAAGGAGACACGGCGGGCGGCAGCGGCGTACAATGGGAGGGAAAGGCCGGGAATGTTTTCGCCAGGTAAAGGAGGAAGGAAAGGTAATTATCACTGCACCTGCTGGGAAAAAAATTTGAGGGTGGGAAAAAACGACCCAGGGAGCGAGTGAGGAAAGAAATGTGGTTGTGTCTGTGTCTGTGTGTGTGTGTGTGTGCGTGTGTCAGGGGTGGATCAAATACAATTGCATTTGTATTTGAATTGTATTTAAATACAATTTTAATGTATTTGTATTTGTATTTGTATTTTGACATCCAGAGAAAAAAGTATTTTGTATTTGTATTTGTATTTTGGCACCCAGAAAAAAAAGTATTTTGTATTTGTATTAATATTTCGATTCAAAACCATTTGAGGAGGATAAATACTGTTAAGGAAATAGAAAAAGAAATAATGTTAAGCCGCGTTAAGGCGGAGGAGGAAACAGATGAAGGTTGAAGGCGAAGGAGGAAAGGATTAACGTCAGATCACGGGGAAAGCGGAGTAAGGAGAACATTAAGGTTGAAGGCGGAGGAGGAAAAAAATTAAGGGTGGGGAGTAAGGAGGAAATTAACCTCAGGTCACATGGAGGAGAAGTAGGAGAGGATTTAGGAGTTACTGAGGGATGGGTGGCCCGGAAGAAGGATCCGCCCGCAAAAATGCGTGACGTCACGGAAATGGGAGGCATAGGGGATGAGATGTGAGTGAAGACGACGAGAGAGACAGTAAACCGATCTACTGGTTTAACTTGGCAAATGCACTACAGTCACCTATCAACAAGAGGTTGCATCCATTTCTTGAGCGGACTGATGTCATTGCCGCAGCTGTCATGGGCCCCAGGTTTAAGCTGGCATGGATGCCATGTAAGAAAATGCAAAAGGAAAAGGTTTCCAAGATTGTGGACCTAATTATTTCCGAGTCAACTCAGTCGACCTTGAAGAAGAAAACATTTCAAGAGAGTGAGCCTTTCGTCTTTTCGGCTGCCATGAGTGCAACACGACCTCGTCTTTTTGCCTACATGCCTCCAACTGGGCAAAAAAAAGTCCCCGCTGAGAAATTAAACAGCTGTCGTGATGATAACAGAAAAAGAGCAAAGGGCGGGAGGCGAGGGGGATGAAAGGGATGGAGGGAGATGAAGGGGAGGGAGAATGGGAAGGAAAGGGGGCTGATGAAGAAGTTTGAAAGAAATATATGTATAGAGAGCAAGGATGAAAGAAAGGGAGAAATAGAATTAAATAAAGAAGAGAAAAATAGAGGAACAGACTACTAAAGAGAAGTGGCAGCTCAATACAAATGTTAGGAAACTTTAGTGGGCCGTCCTCGTGAGTCAAAACGCTCACTGGTGTTCTCCCTCAGCAGGTGTGTGAATGCAATGTACCTGAAAGACGTTAATTGGTAAACCAATTTTTACTATGTAAAATCAATCAATCAGTCAATCAGAGAAAGAAAATATAATTAAAAAGAAAAATTGGAAGTAAGAAAGAAAAGGGAAAAGGATGCTGCGCCGGAAGCCGCGGCGAGGATTCCTTATGATGCTTGTGCGCGTCCCCGAGGCCCATCGGTCCTTCATCCAAGAACCGATAAACGCAGTGACCGGCGCCTTCACGGCATTTATGATTAATTTTATAATCCAGTCTGGTAGTTTTAAGGAGCGAGTTCTTGCATCCGCCCTATTCGAATCGGCGGGGCGGTGGAGCGCCAGCGAGCCCAAGGTCTCCCAGGCGAGCATGGCAGGACTGGAGGGCTCCCGGCAGGGCGCCTCGGCGTCCATCGGGACCCCGACGGAGGTGCCGGAGATCTTTCGGCTACAACGCCGGGCAGGTGGGGCTCGTTAGCCGTGGTAGGCAATTCACCTAGGAGAGCAAACTCCGAACAACAAACCAGGGCAGGTGAGGTTCGTTAGCCGTGGTAGGCAATTCACCTAGGAGAGCAAACTCCGAACAATAAACCCGGGCAGGTTGGGCTCGTGAGCCGTCATAGGTAATACACCTAGGAGAGCAAACTCCGAACAATAAACCCGGGCAGGTTGGGCTCGTGAGCCGTCATAGGTAATACACCTAGGAGAGCAAACTCCGAACAGTAAACCCGGGCAGGTGGAGGTCGTTAGCGAAAGCAGTTCATCTAGGAGAGCAAACTCCGATTACAAAACCGGGCAGGTGGAGGTCGTTAGCGTGAGCAGTTCACCAAGGAGAGCAAACTCCCATTACAAACCCGGGCAGGTGGAGATCGTTAGCGAAAGCAGTTCACCTAGGAGAGCAAACTCCGATTACAAACCCGGACAGATGGAGGTCGTTAGCGAAAGCAATTCATCTAGGAGAGCAAACTCCGATTACAAACCCGGGCAGGTGGAGGTCGTTAGCGAAAGCAATTCATCTAGGAGAGCAAACTCCGATTACAAACCCGGGCAGGTGGAGGTCGTTAGCGAAAGCAATTCATCTAGGAGAGCAAACTCCGATTACAAACCCGGGCAGGTGGAGGTCGTTAGCGAAAGCAGTTCACCTAGGAGAGCAAACTCCGATTACAAACCCGGACAGATGGAGGTCGTTAGCGAAAGCAATTCATCTAGGAGAGCAAACTCCGATTACAAACCCGGGCGGGTGGAGGTCGTTAGCAGCAATTCATCTAGGAGAGCAAACTCCGATTACAAACCCGGGCAGGTGGAGGTCGTTAGCGAAAGCAATTCATCTAGGAGAGCAAACTCCGATTACAAACCCGGGCAGGTGGAGGTCGTTAGCGAAAGCAGTTCACCTAGGAGAGCAAACTCCGATTACAAACCCGGACAGATGGAGGTCGTTAGCGAAAGCAATTCATCTAGGAGAGCAAACTCCGATTACAAACCCGGGCAGGTGGAGGTCGTTAGCGAAAGCAATTCATCTAGGAGAGCAAACTCCGATTACAAACCCGGACAGGTGGAGGTCGTTAGCGAAAGCAATTCATCTAGGAGAGCAAACTCCGATTACAAACCCGGGCAGGTGGAGGTCGTTAGCGAAAGCAGTTCACCTAGGAGAGCAAACTCCGATTACAAACCCGGGCAGGTGAGGTTCGTTAGCCGTGGTAGGCAATTCACCTAGGAGAGCAAACTCCGAACAATAAACCCGGGCAGGTGGAGCTCGTCAGCCGTGGTGGGCAGTCTGCCTAGGAGAGCAAACTCCGAACAATAAACCCGGGCAGGTGAAGCTCGTCAGCCGTGGTAGGCAGTCTGCCTAGGAGAGCAAACTCCGAACAATAAACCGGGGCTTGTGGTGCTCGTTAGATGTCGTAGACAATCCACGTGATGGGAACACCAAAGAAAAGGAAAATAAAAAGGAACACCAGAAAAAGGAAAATATAGTAACAAAACATCAAGAAAATAAAATAAAAAACACAGATCATCCACCTTCAGGCCCTAACATCTCCAAAATTATGGGCGAGTCTTTTCTGGGGAGAAAGAGGCTCATCCAGACCAAAGAACATCAAAAAGGGATGATATAGAAAGGAACACCAAAAAAATGGGAAAAAGAGAAAAAAACATCGCAAAAGAAAAGTAACAACAATAACAGAACAACGTCAAGAAAAATAACATACAAAGAAACATCATCCACCATTCGGCCCCAAACTAACATCACCAAAATTATGGGTGGGTCTTTTCTGGGGAGAAAGAGGCTCATCCAGACCAAAGAACATCAAAGAGGGATGATATAGAAAAGAACACCAAAAAATAGGGGAAAAAAAGAGCAAAAAAACATCGCAAAAGAAAAGTAACAGCAATAACAGAACAACATCAAGAAAAGTAACATACAAAAGAAACATCATCCACCATTCGGCCCCAAACTAACATCACCAAAATTATGGGTGGGTCTCTTCTGGGAGGAAAGCGGCTCACCCAGACCTATGAACATCAACAAGAGGATGATATGAAATAAAAGAACATCAAAAAAGAAAAACAACAGCAAGAAAACAAAGAAAAAAATAAAGAAAAGAAAAGGAAAAAGAAACAAAAAGAAAAAGAAAAACACCAAAATAAAATAAAACAAAAACAAAAAAATAATCCAAATAAATAAATAAATAAACAAATACAGAATACAGTAAAATTAACGAACTAACTAACTAATTCAAACTGTCTAACTATTAAACTACCTATCTAACTACCTATCTAACTAAGGGTACTATACAAGGGTACTATTGGACTACCTATTAACTAACTATCAAATCATCTAACGATCGAACATGTATTTGTCTGACTCTTGATCTATTTATCTGTATGGCTATCTATCATTATGTTTATCTATCCATCTTTTTTTTTTCTTTTTGCAGTTAAGGAAGCAGCTCAAGGGCAAAAGTAGATAAATAAATAAAAAATCCGCATAAATAAAAAATAAGTTCTATCTCTATATTTGTTTATCTTATTTGTTCATCTTATTTATTTGTTTACTTATCTAGTCCGTCATCAGTCATGGTCAGTTCTACCTACACGTTTTCCTGCCACAATTTTTTTTTCATTGTGTAGTCCTTAGTTCCGGTCCGACCTTGAGCTGGAAGGGAAGGACGGGGGCAGGGAGGCAAGAAAAGGAAGGGAGGGAGGGGGGAGGTAGGACAGAGTAAAAGGAAGAATTTGGATTATAATGGTTTCCCCCCCTCCCCCTCTGCAGCCAAAAAATAAAACGAAGAAAAGCGTCAAGTAAAAAAAATAATAATAATAAATGGTAGCTAACAATGATAAAGAGTTTGCTAAAAAAAAAATGGAAATCGATGAGGTAAAGACTTGGCAGTTTTCTTTTTTTTTTTTTTAACACAGAAGACAGAAAGCCCAAGGGCCAAAATAAGAGGATACAAAAAAAAAAAAAAAGGTCGCTACGTCGCTGCTCCCCAATCTTTATCCTTTTGAATATCTGTGTCTTGAATGAGGCAGAGTAAGAGACTTTGTATAACTACTGATATTTGTACTCTTCCGGGTATACCCCATTCACGGTGCTCAATAATGATGATAACAGTATAGCAGCAAGTAGTACGCAGTAGCTAGCGAGGCGGCACCATTTTGCACTTCAGTTTCCGTCACAACCTTACGGCACATTTCTTAAACTTTGTCGAGCGTTTAAAACTCATTCTCCGCTCTCTATTGTTACGTACTTTACAGAGAGAGAGAGAGAGAGAGAGAGAGAGAGAGAGAGAGAGAGAGAGAGAATAGCAGGGGTGAGGAAAGAGTGGGAATACGCGTTTCAGTCCTGATTAAGTGTGTGTGTGTGTGTCCTTGAAAAAAAAAAAACTTTTTTTTTTCAGTCAAGTTCAGCCTTAACACAGAGGCGGCCATTTCGATGACTACGCAGAAGACGTTGAAGAAAATAAAAATTAAAAAATGAACCAAAATAGAGAATAACTGACGACCAGTTTCAGTGATCACTTGACTCGGGTCTCCAAGCGCTGCAAGACCTTGGCGGAGAGAGAGAGAGAGAGAGAGAGAGAGAGAGAGAGAGTATGTGTGTTAACCATTGCACTTAGCCGTGACACCGAAGGAAGAAAACATGAAGGTAAAGTTAAAAGCGGGTGCATACGCTATTCCTTCTCACGTAGTTGACTGCTCTTTCGGCCTCCTCTTCGGATTCTTTACAGGAGAAGCGAGTAGAGGCATTTTTATTGTTGTTTCCTTTTTATGTGCCCTTGTGCTGTCTCTTTTGCTGTAAAAAAAATAGCTGTGTGTGGCTGCGGTAGGTACTCATCTCCGCACCGTTGACCCTTTGAGCTTGTGGTAGGCAAGAACCTGTTAGTTACCGGCACCATCTGAGAGGGTGTTTAGTAAGGCCGGCAATTTTTACACTCCTAAGCGAGCAAAACTCGGCCCAGAAACCTTCCGGGCATTAATGATGATAAAATGCAATTATGGTGTGAAGTGTAAACTTGTGAAAAAAGTATCTTTACATTTTTTGTATAATTTCAGGAGTATTTTTATTTGTATCTTTGAAATCTGGTATAGGAGTATTTGTATTTTTATTTGTATTTTTAGATTCAGGAATAGAAGTATTTGTATTTGCATTTGTATTTTTAGATTCAGGAATAAAAGTATTTATTTGTATTTTGAACCTGAACAAAAGTATTTGTATTTGTATTTGTATTTTGGAATCCTGAACAAAAAGTATTTGTATTTGTATTTGTATTTTGGAATCTGAACAAAAGTATTTGTATTTGTATTTGACTTATAAAAAATCCGTATTTGATCCAACCCTGGTGTGTGTGTGTGTGTGTGTGTGTGTGTGTGTGTGTGTGTGTGTGTGTGTGTGTGTGTGTGTGTGTGTGTGTGTTTGAAAGGGTCTTGCGGTGTTTGGGAAGTGACGGTCGAGCTTGTTTTTAAAGGAGTCAGTCGTGTTACACTGGACCACTGACGGTGGGAGCTTATACCATTCTCGCACTACAACGCTGGTGAAGAAAAATTTGGTGCAGTCCGAATTTACTTGTCTACATTTGAGTTTTATGCCATTGTTCCTCGTTCGCAAAGTGTCATCTATCATAAACAATTTTGTTCTGTCTACATTCGTGAAACCATTAAGTATTTTAAAACATTCGATCAATTTTCCTCGGAGGCGACGTTTCTCAAGAGAGAACATGTTAAGGATAGAAAGCCTTTCTTCGTAGGATTTGTTGCGCAAGAGAGAGAGAGAGAGAGAGAGAGAGAGAGAGAGAGAGAGAGAGAGAGATTTACATAGAAATCAGACCACACAGACCCATGGTCCAGGCTAGGTGGTCTGTCCTTAAACCTAAGTGAATATACACTAATCAGATGGCTCAAAAACGTTTCTATTCTAAATGGTGAAATTTCTTCGTATCACTGACGTAAGAAGAAAAAATACTTATAATATGGGAATGAGATTGTGTGTTTATGTATGCATGTGTGTAAATAAGTATCTATGTATATATGTATAAATGTATGTATGTATGTATGTATGTATGTAAGTAGGTAGGTGAGTAGGAAAGTAGGTAGGTAGATAATTAAGTAGGATATATGCATGCATGGATATATGTATGTATGTATGTATGTATGTATGTATGTCTCAGAAACGCGCACATACTCATGAAAAAGATAATATTTTTCATGCATATTATATTACGGAATAAAAAAAATGGACCACAAGAAAAGAAAACGGGAAAACCTAATTAATGTTTTCACTTAAGCTTCTCTTCTGTGCATTAAACTAGAATTTTCCACGCGTTGTCTTCTTTATGATTAGGTAGTAGCAGTGGTAGTAGTAGTAGTAGTAGTAGTAGTAGTAGTAGTAGTAGTAGTAGTAGCAGTAGTAGTAGTAGTAGTAGTAGAAGGAGGAAGAGGAGGAGTGGTAGTAGTAGTAGTAGTAGTAGTAGTAGTAGTAGTAGTAGGAGGAGGAGGAGGAGGAGGAGGAGGAGGAGTGGTAGTAGTAGTAGTGCGCACCATCCCCGGCATCAGTCCACTCCTCCGACCACTGGAAAATGCCGTCAAGAATGTATTCTTGCCGGCGCTGGTGAAATATCATGCTTTGGGGGAGGAAGAGGGATATGCTAGCACTTCCCCAAGACTGGTGGGATGGGATCACCAACCCTGAGAAGCTGGCAGATAAGGAGAACAAAACTCCATCAGCCTTACCAGGTCACTCATCAACAGGATCATCGCTCAGGAGGCAGAGGCGAGATAGACCAAACAGAAATAAGAGATATTAAAGAAAAATCTCAGAAGAAAGCAACAGCAGGCCAAAAAGAATGAGCTGGACCGTCTTACAACCTGTCCACAGAAATGGGTGAAAAATACACACTTGCACAGGAGGCAGGCGCCTCTAACTGGCTAACGTCATTACCAATCAGAGCAAGGGCTTCAGCCTTAACAAACAAGAATTTGTCGACGCCATTGCTCTGAGATATGGCTGGCCGATTGAGGGACTGCCCGATCTCTGTGCATGTGGATCACCAAATGATGTCACCCACACCATGACATGTAAAAAGGAGGATTCGTCTGTATTCGACACGATGAAGTGAGGGATCTGACAGCCAGCATGCTTGAGGAGGTATGCCAAGACGTCACTACCGAGCCGGCACTGCTTCCCTGGACCGAACACCTTCGATACAGGACAGCCAATACCTCACAGGAGGCACGGGTTGATGTAAGTGCCCGCGGATTCTGGGTGCGCGGACAGCAGGCGTTCATGGACATCCGCATATCTGACCCGATGGCTGCTGTCACCGTGAGCTGCCCAAAGCCGCCCACCACAGGAACGAGCAGGAGAAGACAAGGGCGCTGAAAGAATCCAACATGTGGATCAGGGCAGCTTCACCCCTCGTCTTCACCACATCCGGCAGGATGGGTCCCAGAGCCCAATGCTTCTACGCACGCCTCGCGGAACTAATCTCAGAAAAGAAGCAACAGCCAAGGAGCCACGTTGTCGCCTGGATGAGGTGTCGCTCTCCTCATTCAGGTCAGCCATCATCCTATGTCTCAGGTCTCTCAGGCACAGACACTCTGGCCCAAAAGCCACCACCATCTCAATAATATGGACATGAAGCCAGTGGTGTGGAGAGTGACATTAGGGGTGGGTCAGTGTGACTTGAGTAGGGAAAGGGGGGGGATCTAGTAATAGATGATGGGTGATTTAGTGTCAGGTAGTATTACTGATATGGTTGGATGCCACAGTCATTAGCGAACAGAGTTGGGGCTAATGACCTCCAAGCTATGGAGCCCTCCATGATTATGCGTCGGGAAAATAAACATGGGTGGAGGTATCATTTATGTAGTAGTAGTAGTAGTAGTAGTAGTAGTAGTAGTAGTAGTAGTAGGAGGAGGAGGAGGAGGAGGAGGAGGAGGAAGAAACATGGAAATGCAGGCAACAGAAAGCCTATTGGCTCATTACGAGGTTGCCCGCTTTGGTGATTTAATCTGCTCGACAGCCACTTGGGCTTGATGAGCAGATGAAAGCACCTCGATATTCAGTTTACTCCCGACGCAGCGAAGTGACGGTCGATTCTATATATGAAGGAGTTGATGGTATTCGCATTTACTACTTCTGAAGGAAGATTGTTCCAGTGGCGGATGACTCGGTTTGAAAAGAAACTCCTTTCAATGTCTGTGTTACATCAACTAGACTGAATGGGTATACCGTTATTTCTAGTTCTTAGGTTGGTTTGCAGTTCAAAGAATTTGGAGTAATCGACGTTATTGATTTTTTTTCAGATACTTGAAGACTTGAATCATATCCCCTCGTAGGCGTCTTTTCTCCAATGTAAAGAGATTGAGTTGCTTGAGTCGTTCCTCGTACGGTTGAGCCCTTAAGATTGGAATCATCTTCGTGGCGCGTCGTTGAATCCCTTCCAGTAAAGCAATGTCCTTTCTGTAATTAGGAGACCAGAACTGTACTGCATACTCGAGGTGTGGTCTTTCCATGGAATTATACAAGGACAGCATCACGTCTGGCGTTTTACACTCGAAGTTCCTCGCTATGAACCCGAGCATAGTGTTGGCTTTGTTGTAAGCTTTTTTACAATGATTTGCGTGTTTCAGGTCACTACTGATAGTGACTCCAAGATCCTTTTCCTCCTGCATCGCCTGCAGAGGTTTCCCATTCATGATGTATGTGTGGTTACTATTTCTGGACCCAATGTGCATGACTTTGCATTTGTTAACATTAAAGGACATTTGCCATTTTTCAGACCGATCGATAATGTGATTGAGGTATTTTTGAATGATTTCGCAATCGGTCTTTGTGAGGGCCTTTCCACCCACCTTAGTGTCATCAGCAAATTTCGATATTGTGGATTTCAGTCCTGATTCGAGGTCGTTAATATATATGATGAAGAGAATGGGTCCCAGCACTGACCCTTGAGGCACTCCATTAGTGACTGGAAGCCAATCGGAAGGCTGCCCGTTGAGTAGTACTCGTTGTTGTCTGTCGAAGTCAATCTCTTATCCACGCGATCAGATTGGCTTCAATGCCCTCCGAGTGCAATTTCTTAAGGAGTCGCTTGTGCGGTACCTTGTCGAGAATATGGTCAGCAAGCTAGATGTTGGGGGAGAATTAGGTGACAGTGATCACAAGGAAATGAGGTTTAAATTGTCTGAGCGGTGACCCACGAACTCAACCCTGTGTTGGTGCCTGACTTTAGAAGAGCTGATTATGAGGGGCTCAGAAGACACCTTGAGGAGGTAAATTGGGGAACCTTGGGGCTGGATGAGGGACAGATCTCAGGGCTGGAACCGGAAAGACAGGGGAACCATGTAGAAATGACCTACAATAATTTAGTTAGAGCAATTGCAGAGGGTCAGAGATAGCATATCCCTTACCAAGCACGTAGGAAGGAAAATAACGACCCCAAATGGATGACCCGCAGACTCAAGCATGAGATAGGCTTGAAGAGAGGAATTTATAGGAAAATAAAGAACGGAGAAACCCACCTCAGGGTAGGTATGTTGAGCTAGACAGGTCGGTGAAGAAGAACACCGCCTAGCAAAATAAATTATGAGATTAGGGTAGCCAACGAGGTCAAGAGCGATATGAATCAAATGATGAATGACTATTTCCTTTCAGTTTTCAAACAGGAAAATCTAACAACCATTCGGAGAGAGTTCAGGTACATGAGGGCGGAGAGAACGACAAGTTGAGGGATGTGATCATCACTAGGCAAGTAGTCCAGGATGAGATTAGTAGGTTGAAGATAAACAAATCGCCGGGCCCAGACGAAGTATTTCCAAGGGTGCTGAAAGAGTGCAAGGAGGTCCTCAGTGGCCCGCTTACCGATATCTTTAAGATGTCGATAAATTCTGGGTATGTGCCCAATCAATGGAAAATAGCTAATGTGACGCCGATTTTCAAAAAGGGAGACAAGTCAGCCACCTCAAATTATCGCCCAGTTAGCTTAACATCAGTTGTAGGAAAGATGTTGGAGTCAATTATAGCCAGAAACATTCGGGACCATCTAGAAAAGCATAATTTAATTCATGATTCACAGCATGGATTCACAAAGGTAGGTCTTGCCTTGCTAACCTGTTGTCCTTCTACACTAAAGTAATCGAGGCGGTTGACCGAGATGAAAACTATGACATATTGTATCTAGATTTCAGTAAAGCGTTCGACAAAGTTCCCCATCACCGGCCATTACTAAAATTACAGGCTCACGGCATAGATGGGAAAGTTTTGAACTGGATCAGGGCGTGGCTTAGTGGTAGGAAGCAGAGAGTGCAGTTCAATGGTAAAAAATCTGAATGGGGCAGTGTTACGAGTGGAGTCCCTCAGGGGTCGGTGCTGGGTCCTCTGCTTTTTATTTACATCAATGACTTGGACACAGGAATTAGTAGTGATGTCAGCAAGTTCGCAGATGATACCAAGATCGGTAGAGTAATCCAATCAGACAGCGACGCTACCGTTCTCCAGGATGAGCTTGACAGACTATATGATTGGGCGAGGAAGTGGCAGATGGAATTCAATGTCGGGAAGTGTAGCATTCTGAGTGTAGGTAGAAATAACCCCTCACACAATTACTCCTTAAATGGCACTCCTCTAAGCAGGTCTGGGCGTGAGAAAGACTTATGAGTCCTAGTGAGCGCTGACCTCCGTCCTAGGGCTCAATGCATTCAGGCTAAAAATCGGGCAAACAGAGTACTTGGTTTCATCTCAAGGAGCGTAAGCAATAGGAGCGCTGAAGTCATCCTCAAACTTTACTTAGCACTAGTTAAACCTCATCTCGATTATGCAGTTCAGTTCTGGTCCCCCTACTATAGAATGGATATTAAGATGTTAGAATCTGTACAAAGGAGGATGACTAAGATGATTCAGGGGGTGAGAAACTTGCCTTATGAAGACAGGCTGAAGCAGTTAAATCTACACTCTCTAGAAAGGCGAAGGTTGCGAGGAGACTTGATCAAGTTTATAAATGGATGGAGGGCTTTAATAAAGGGGATGTCAGCAAGATTTTGATAGTAAATGAGCCAGGTAGGACGCGTAGCAATGGTTTTAAGTTAGACAAATTCAGATTTAACAAAGACATAGGCAAGAATTAGTTCACCAATAGAGTGGTGGACGAATGGAACAGGCTTGGGAGCCATGTTGTGGGTGCCAATACCGAAGATACATTCAAGAAGAGGTTAGATAAAGCCATGGATGGTGAGGTAAGGTGGGGTTGAGTGTACAGGAGCTGCCTTGTATGGGCCGACCGGCCTCTTGCAGACTCCTTGCGTTCTTATGTTCTTATGTTCTTATGAAAGTCCAGGTATATAATATCACTGGGGATGTGGGCATCCAGTTCTTATATATACCTTGGAAGAAGTCTAATAAATTCGTTAGGCAGGAGCGCTTGTTTCTGAAGCCATGCTGGGTGTCGGAGATTACATTATTGTCTTCAAGAAACTTAACAAGTTTGTTTTCGAGTATTTTTCCTGCCACTGATGTCAAACTTATGGGCCTGTAGTTTAATGCAACGCTTTTGTCTCCTTTTTTGAAAATCGGTGTTACGTTCGCCATCTTCCAGTCTTCCGGGACCTTGTTCAATTGAACAGACTGGTTGAATATGTTAGTGAGTGGCTGAAGTATTTGTTGTTTAAGCTCTTTCAATAACCGCGGGGACAAACCGTCAGGTCCTGTTGACTTGCTCGTGTCGAGTTTGTCCAAATACTTTTCCATTTTTTGGTCGCATATTGAGTCAATTTCCAGGGGCGTGATCCCCCTCGGCGGGTCAGGGCTCTCGGGAATGGTTTCGATGTCCTCGACTGTGAATACGGATGCCAAGTTACTGCTGAGGATTCTGGCCATCTGTTTACTGTCCTGAGTTACAAGAGGAGGAGGAGGAGGAGGAGGGGTGGTGGTAGTAGTAGTAGTAGTAGTAGTAGTAGTAGTGTCTCAAATGCCAGTCACTTCAATAAAGCATACCATTAACCACACAAAAAAACGCTATAATACCCATTAATAGCATCCATTATTACTACATTAACATTATTTTACTATTAGCGGACTCATTATACAGTTCTCTTACTCATTTACTGGGGAAAAAATCTTAGAAAAAAAGGAAGAGAGAGAGAGAGAATGAGGAAGTGAGATCTCGGCAATATTGCACAAAATAAACAACAAATCTTCTCATTGTAAAGCACACAGACAGACAGACAGACAGACACACACAGACACCCACACACACACACGCCCACCCACACCCACACACACACACACAGCTCATTGACTATTCATGTATAAAAAAGAGAAAAACTTGCATCACTTAAAATTTTTCACCTTACGATTAATCAGTAATACTCCACCATGCGCAAATTAATTAACAGGTAAAATAATAACAGCAACTACTACAACTACTATTCCTACTACCACTATTACTACTACTACTCCTATTACTACTACTGATACAACTACTCACCACTGGAAGGCCCGAGATGATATGACTGCTTTCCTTTCCCGTGGAGTCGGAGGCAGCAGGCGCGCGAGATCCTGCAATGTAGATGACTTTATGTAAATGTGAGTGAGAATGTGTGACAGTAATTGTGACCGTAATAACTGCAAGGGAAATAACGTATTGCAGCAGGCACAAGAACGCGGAGGCTTGCTTGCTTGATTGGTTGCTTGCTTCCTTGCTTGCCTGGGACGGAAATGAGTGTGTCTGGTGATGGTGGTGCTGTGTGTGTGTGTGGAAACGAAATTATTCTGCGAGAGGAAAGCATAAAATTTACTGTCTGATAATGATAATGCTGGTGGTGGTGGTGGTGGTGGTGGTGGTGATGATGATATTATGATGATGATGATGATGGTGGTGGTGGTGGTTGTGTATATATAAAAGTGGGATGAAAAAGCTACGCATTCACACACACACACACACACACACACACACACACACACACACACACACACACACACACACACACGGTGCATCCATCAATTTTCCCATGTCACTTTTCCCCATCTTATTTATGGCTGATAAATTTTAAAAAACATCAACAACAAAAACAGGTCATACTATACACAGCAAACACTTTAACACCAACACACACACACACACACACACACACACACACACACACACCTTTAGAACCGTCCTTTCAAGTTTTATGTATTTTATTTCACTTCCAGCAATAAAATAAAAAATAAATCAAATCGCCAGATTCTCTCTCTCTCTCTCTCTCTCTCTCTCTCTCTCTCTCTCTCTCTCTCTCTCTCTCTCTCTCTCTCTCTCTCTCTACCGTCCCCTCCCCTTCCTTCCCCTTCTTTCCTTTTCCCTCCTTTCCCTGCTCTCCCTATTTCCCTTCCACTTCTCATTCTTTGCCTTTTCCTTACCCTTCCTATTCACTTGATCCCTTTCCTCTTTTTCCCTTTTCTTTCCTCTCTTCGTCGGTCTTTCACATTCCTTCATTTTCTTTCCTTTCCATGCGCTCCCAGCCTCTCCTAGTTTTCTCTCTTCTTCGATTTCCTTTTTTTTATCCAGTCCGGGCCCTCTTTTCCCGTCCCTTCCTCGCCCTCCCTCCCTCTCTCCCTTCCCTTCCATTGGTTCTGCGGCGGGAAAGAGGAAACGTAAACACACACCTAAACCCGCATGAAAATCGATGACAGGCAGTGTGAGTGACTGAATAGGAGAGAAGGAGGAGGAGAAGGAGGACGAGGACGAGGATGACGAGGAGGAGGAGAGTAGAAGGAGCAGGGAGAGGAGAAGGGGGAGAAGCAGGATAGGGATTGATTTAGTATTATTTTCATATATTTTAGAAAATAATTTTTACTTATTTTTTTCTCAATTTTCTATCATTATCTGTGTGAAGGATACGAGGAAGTGTGTGTGTGTGTGTGTGTGTGTGTGGGGGGGAGAGAGAGAGAGAGAGAGAGAATAGAAAGAGGAAAAATGAATTGAAATCACGAAAGTGTGTGTGTGTGTGTGTGTGTGTGTGTGTGTGTGTGTGTGTGTGTGTGTGTGTGTGTGTGTGTGTGTGTGTGTGTGTGTGTGTGTGTGTCAGTGTGTGTCTGTGTGTGTGTGTGTCAATGTGTGTGTGTATGTGCGTGTGTGTGTGTGTGTGTGTGTGTGTGTGTGTGTGTGTCTGTCAGTGTGTGTGTGTGTGTGTGTGTGTGTGTGTCAGTGTGTGTGTGTGTGTGTGTGTGTGTGTGTGTGTGTGTGTGTGTAAGTAAGTAAGTAATATTTATTGCCATTAAATTACAAGTAATTTCTTTACAATTAATATGTATAGATATATACAAAGGACATTGGCACAGCCTGCCAAGCCAAGGCTTCCCGGCAGACTGATTTTAAATACTATATATTTTTTTATGCTTGTGGTTGCTGTATAAGGTAATTATTTATTTCATAAATATTTTGACATTTTGAACTTAACATATATACATACATTATGCCTAAGATTAATATTATACATAAATATTGTTTTGTGTCATTTTAAACTAACATGCATATATCATGCTAAGTAAGAAATAGAATGAAGAAGAAGAATGAAGAAGAAGAATGAAGAAGAAGAATGAAGAAAGAAGAAAGAAGATAATATTAAAATAAATAAATAACAAAAAGTATTTGTGAATGTTTTTGAAAGTAATGAATGGAAAGTATATGTTGTGTCGATTCAAATTTATTCATGCATCTGAAGATATTATTTTGAGCTATTGTTATTTTTTAAGGAAGGAGTGCCACGTACAGGCCCATACAAATACACAATAGATTAGATGAGGAAAACACAAAGTATAGTAGATGCTAATAAGTGCTTCTTGTGTCAGGTTATCTCTAACTATATATATATATATATATATATATATATATATATATATATATATATACATATATATATATATATATATATATATATATATATATATATATGTATATATATATATATATATATATATATAATACCAGACATCTTGTATAATTTAGTTGCAACTGAAGTAATTTGATTATTCCAATTAATATTTTCATCTATATAGACACCAAGGAATTTAGTTTGCGACACTCGTTGTAGTATTATTGTTCCCTCTAGAGTCTAGAGTCACAGGTGGAAAGTCAAGTTTTACTGATCGGTTCTGAAATACTATATAGTTTGTTTTAGAAACATTTAAATTTAAATTATTACTTTTAATCCACTTAATAATAGCATCTAATTCAATGTTAACGTTAAAATGTAAACTATTTATGTCCGCGTCATCAAGCAATAAATTTTTATCGTCTGCGTATATGGTGTACTTAAATTTATGACTTGCGTTGATAATGTCATTAATATATACTAAAAGAAGTACCGGCCCTAAAATTGATCCCTGAGGTACACCTTTACTGATTGGTTGATGATAAGAGTAAGATGAATTGCAATAAACAGCCTGAGATCTATTTGTTAAGTAACTTTCAAATAATTTTAAAGGAACCCTCATGACACCAAAATTATTTACTTTGCTAAGAAGAATTTTGTGACTTAAAGAATCAAAAGCTTTGGAAAGATCAAAAAAAAAATACCGATGAAATAATGCTTTTTATCTGAATATTTATAAACATTCGAAGAAAATTGAAAAATGGCAGATTCGGTAGAACGACCCGACCTGAAGCCATGCTGACAGTCTGAAAGTATGTTTTTTCTCAATGAAATTAATAAGACGGGTAGTAATGACTTTTTCGAATACTTTACTAAAGGCAGGAAAAATTGTTTATATTATTTATTTTCCCAGATTTAAATAGAGGAACGACTTTTTTTTTAATTTATCAGGAAAGAATCCTTTCTTTAAGAGTAAGATTGATTATATGTGTTAATGGTAGGGAAATAATATTAGCTGTATGTTTCAAAACGGTTGGATAAACATCATCATAACCAGAGGAAGAGGACTTTAGTGCCTTCAGATAATTTTAAATTTCAACTTGCGTAACAGGTGAAAAGAACAACGAGTACATGGGTGGTCTGTGTAAATACATCCTGAATTCATCTCCTATAATATGGTTTTGTCCCCCAACCTCCAAAAAATATTCATTAAATTTACTTGGAATATCTTTACAAAAAGGTATTAATTCTATTGATTGCTTTATGGCGCCTCCAGATCTACCAAGTAAGTTATTTATTGTCTTCCAGTGAGATTTCGGGTTGCCGTGATTATTTACAAGTTGGTCCTGATGAAACTTCCTCTTAGCTGTTTTTTTTTTAAAGTGATGTTAATTTATTTATGTATACTCTGTACTGTTCTCTAAAAGTTAATGGCCATTTATATGCTAATTTATCGAGTATTTTTTTATGATAAGTAATGCTGGGGTAATATAAGGACTACGTTCGCTTTTGCGATTAATTTTAATTATCTTTTCTGGAAAGCAGTTATCATAATTATTTTTAAATTTGTTATAAAGTAAATTATACGAATTATTAGGTCATGTACAACTAAAAACATCTGACCAATCAACATTTGTTATAAGTGTGCTGAATCTTTCGATGGCACAAAGAGACAATGTTCTTTTTGTAATGTAAGTAGGTTGGCACTGCAAGGAATCATCACCTTTGAACAAATAAATTATTGGATAATGGTCAGTTATATCTGTTTTAAGTATGTAATTACCGACATTATGCTCTATTTGTGATGACCAGATGTGATCTATTAGAGTGGCTGAGGTGGCAGTTACTCGTGTTGGCTTAGTAGGATATAGAGAATAGCTACATCAAATTAATAAATTATTGCGCATTGTTGTTATTATTATATTGGGTTAATCTAGCCAACAACTGCTTCTAATATACCGAAAAAAAAGCATGGGTACTGCATAGGATACTTCTTTTGCTTCACATTTGTGAAGGTTTTAGTTACTGGTCGTACCAATTTACTGCGTAAACGGCTTGATTAAGTGGGGGTGCCTTGAAAATTTCTAAGTCCAGTGTTGTTGTTTGACACGACGGCTTCCTGGGCAGACTGAGCCTCTTAGCTGCCTTAAACTACACCACAGAAACTAGTTCCTAAGTCAGTAATATCCAGAACGCGCATGGATCATAAAGATTTCGGACAGAAAACGGTCTTTTAAGAGTTCTACGTTATTTTCTTTAATTTATTAAAGCAACTAATGCCACAGCTATTTGTATTTTCTAATTTTAAAGGAATACATTCGTGAAATTTTGCTACGCGAGGGTGTATCAGTGGTGGCACCTAAAGGCGTGTTTCTGAAGTCAGTTGTTTTCAAGCCGCCATAATGGATGGAAGGCCCGACACTCTCACTCCCTCAAAATATCAGTCTACTTCACCTCTCGGTAAGTGTTAACTGAGTATTTCACCTCTTTATTGGTATGCATGTAGGTTGACAAAAGGACCGATTACTATCCCAATACCGAGTCCAACAGTGACACGGGCGTGTGACCCCCCCATCTCTCTCTCTCTCTCTCTCTCTCTCTCTCTCTCTCTCTCTCTCTCTCTCTCTCTCTCTCTCTCTCTCTCTCTCTCTCTCTCTCTCTCTCTCTCTCTCTCTCTCTCTCTCTCTCTCTCTCTCTCTCTCTCTCTCTCTCTCTCTCTCTCTCTTACAAACCCGTAACCGTGATCCCGCAAGTACCACCACCTCTATTACCAAGCCTCTAGATAACTTAAAAATCCTTAGTTTCAATGCGCGTAGCCTAAGAAACAAATTTGATGAACTGAGATGTCTTGCTTTAACAGAAAATTTTGACATAATTGCTATAACCGAAACATTTATCGACACCACAAATACTGATTTAAGTTCCGAATACAACATAGATGGCTACAGACTCTTCAACAAAGATCGTGTAAACCATAGAGGCGGTGGCGTCGCCCTTTATGTCAAAAGCTATTTGCAGCCCACTGACAAAACACCGGGAAACAGTAACGTTGAACATTTGTGCGTACGAGTAAACATTGCAAAAGTCAATTTAAATATATCTGTCACCTACAGACCTCCCGGGCAGTCACTCGATGACGACCTTGAAATGTACAGCGTCTTAAGGCAGTCACTTAATAACAGCGACTCACTGATATTAGGAGACTTTAACCTCCCCCATATCGACTGGGCGACACTGTCAGGTACAGAAGGCGAGTCCCATAGAATGATCGAATTTCTAGAAGAAAATTATCTAAGCCAAATGGTTTCTGAGCCAACTCGACAAAATAATATACTCGACCTTGTTATAACGACCCAAGATAACCTAGTCAGTAGTGTCACGGTAGGAGAACACCTCGGTTCTTGCGATCATAAATTAGTGCGCGTCGACATTAAAGCTCAATCATCAGTGACTGAGAATAAAGTAAAGGTGCCCAATTTCAAAAGAGCTAACTTCGTAGAAATCCGACAAAAACTAACAGAAATACAACTATCAGATGACGGCAACGTAGAGGAAGCCTGGCTAAACCTTAAAAATCACTTACTCACTCAGCAGAACACATTCGTCCCCTTGTGCGAGAAGCGAATTAACACTAATAAAAGCCCACCGTGGTTTAATAGCGAAATTAAACAATCAGTCAAGGAGAGAAAATTGTTTTACAGGTTAAAGAAAGAACAAAGCACGCCCGAAAACATTAGACTTTATAATGATGCCAGGCGACGAGTAAAAAGACTAGTAGGTCAGGCAAAGCGTAGATATGAAGAAAATATTGCAGCCAACTGTAAAAATAATCCGAAATCTTTCTTCAGTTACATAAACAACAGAAAGGCGATCAAAAGTGGTATTGGACCTTTAAAAAACAGCGACGGTGCACTAGTGACTGACAGCCAACACATTGCAAACCTCTTAAACAATTACTTTTCCTCGGTGTTTAATACTAACAGTCTTCCTCTCGCTACCACCAACACCAGTACTATTGTAAATCTCGAGCATGCATTGCCTAATTTTGAAATAACAACCGATGAAATCCTTAAAGCTCTCCATTCACTTAAAACAAATAAAAGTCCTAGACCTGACAAAGTATATCCAACTCTGCTGAAAGAAACAAAGAGCGAAATAATCTCCTCCCTCACAGCCGTATTCAATATGTCCTTGCGACAAGGCATCGTCCCTTCAGATTGGAAAAAGGCTAACGTGACACCGATTTTCAAGAAAGGAGACAAAAAAGTACCAGGTAATTACAGGCCCATTAGTCTAACTTCGGTTGTAGGTAAGCTACGTGAGGGCATAATTAGAGACAAAATTGTGAGTTACCTTGAAAGCCACTCATTGATTGGGGACTCACAACATGGCTTCCGAAACAAAAGATCCTGCCTATCAAACCTATTAACCTTTTATAACGACCTCTTCACTGTTTATGACGTAACCAAATCACTGGACGTAGTCTATCTTGATTTCAGAAAGCGTTTGATAAAGTCCCGCATCATAAATTACTTTACAAATTAAAGCAAATAGGTATTGACGGTCAAGTAAACCAATGGATCGCGAATTGGTTGAGCAACAGACAACAAAGAGTAGTGATTGACGGATTTAACTCAGAGTGGGCGCCTGTCACTAGTGGCGTCCCTCAGGGCTCGGTCCTTGGCCCAGTGCTCTTCATTATTTACATCAACGACGTGGATGTTGGACTCAATAACCGCATTAGTAAATTTGCAGACGACACAAAGATTGGTAACTCGGTTCTCACTGACGAAGACAGGCAAAGCCTCCAAGAGGATTTGCACAAAATTTCAACTTGGTCGGATAGATGGGAGATGCCCTTTAACGTAGACAAGTGCCAGGTCCTTCAAGTTGGAACGAGGAATAAGAAGTTCGAATACGAAATGCGCGGCGTTAAACTCAAAAGCGTTCAATGCGTCAAAGACTTGGGGGTCAAAATCGCGTCAAACCTCAAATTCTCACAGCAATGCACCGATGCAGCAAATAAAGCGAACAGAATGTTGGGCTTCATTAAAAGAAACTTTGTATTCAAGAATAAAGATGTAATACTCGCTCTACAACAGTTTAGTCAGACCCCACTTGGAATATGCTGTACAGTTTTGGGACCCCAACCATGCAAAGGATATTGCTAAATTAGAAGGTGTTCAGCGTCGGGCAACGAAAATGATCACTTCCTTGCGCAACAAATCCTACGAAGAAAGGCTTTCTACCCTTAACATGTTCTCTCTTGAGAAACGTCGCCTCCGAGGAAAACTGATCGAATGTTTTAAAATACTTAATGGTTTCACGAATGTAGACAGATCAACATTGTTTATGATCGATGACACTCTGCGCACGAGGAACAATGGAGTAAAACTCAGATGTAGACAAGTAAATTCAGACTGCACCAAATTTTTCTTCACCAACGTTGTAGTGCGAGAATGGAATAAGCTTCCACCATCAGTGGTTCAGTGTAACACGATTGACTCCTTCAAAAATAAGCTCGACCGTCACTTCCTTCAACTTAATATCAACTAGAGTAGAAATGCAACGTTTTGGAGTCTTCTGATTAATGTAAAATCACTTAGGTTTAAGGACAGACCACCAAGTCTGAACCATAGGGTCTGTGTGGTCTGATTTTCTATGTAAATCTATGTAAATCTATGTAAATCTCTCTCTCTCTCTCTCTCTCTCTCTCTCTCTCTCTCTCTCTCTCTCTCTCTCTCTCTCTCTCTCTCTCTCTCTCTCTCTCTCTCTCTCTCTCTCTCTCTCTCTCTCTCTCTCTCTCCTGAGTTTACCAACGAAAGGGATGGAGGAGGAGCAGGCTGGCTAACTCTTGCATTAGGGATTTGGATAGTATAGATAAGAGCAGAAGTAGAAAGTCGTGTGCGGCGGGGCCGCGGAAGGAGGGGGAAGATTACAGTTTGAAAGTTCAGAAAAAGGTCAGAATGAAAATATCGGCAGGTAGAAGATAAAAGAGGCGACACTGCGGCGGAGTCATTAAGAGATAGAAGACTGTCAGTAAGAGAGATGATGAGACGAAAATTTTTGAGTCTACGCTTTTCACCCCCACCCCCACCCCCATCCTCCATCCCGCACACACCCAGGAGACGAATACTCCATTTGAGGGCGTTTAGTGTAGAATATGTAAATGTATTGTTATTATTATTAAGATAAGCTACCAAAGCCTCCCTTCAGGGTGCAGATACAACAAGTTGAACCACACAAAATACCAAAAGGTACTGGAGAGAAGCAAAGGCAACGAATAGTTAACAAACTGGCCAGTCAAAGCCTAAAGGAGGAAAAATAAAATTACAGTTTCAAAAAGACATTCACACGAGACTTAAATGTAGAAATGTCTGCAGAAAAAACAATCTCATTGGGTAACTGATTCCATAAATTTGTCAACGACGGAAGAAAAATATCGTGAGAATTGTGTCGTACAAAAAATCATAGGATTAAAAGCAAGATCGTTTTGACTAAGAGCAAACCTCGTACCCCGAGCAGGAGTAAAAGGATCAGACAAAGCATTGTGTAAGGGATGCCGATTATTCTTAAAAACTTTAAATACAATGCTAAGGGCACCAACTTGACGCCGATGATCAAAATCAAAAACAAGTTTTCGGAGAAATAAATTCAATTGAATTGATAGCTCTCTCAAGTAACTTTAAATGGCAATTGGCAGCAGACATCCAAACAGGAGCACAATACTCAAAGTGGGGCAAAATGAATGCATAAAAAGATTTGATTACAGTTGAGTCACAAGCAGATATTTTGAAGCACTTACGAAGTAAGCCTGTCTTCTGTGCAGTAGTGGAAGACATGGAACGGTAGACGGACGTTTCGGCCACGGATGTTTCGTCCTAGGACATTTCGGCCAGGACATTTCGGACTAGGACGTTTCGGCCATAAAACTATCATACAGTGGACATTTCGGCCAAAAAAAATTTTTCCCATGTTTCAAGGAATAATTATTATACCAAATAAAAAACAAAACATACAATAACATACATATATTAGTCAATCACGCATTTTGAGATGAATTGTTGATCAATAAAAGTGTTTAATAAAACGATTACAAATGCACTTGTGATTACCCATGTGTATTATTCGAGAAGTACATGAATGAGATTTCGTCAATTTTTATTTGCCTAAAGTAAATATTATTTAAAATGTAACCTTACACATTACTAAAAAGGAAGCCTTTCACATTACTAAATAAAATCTTACACATATTCATATAGTTTATATAGTTTATAGATTCATAGATTGGGCTGCCCACCACGCCGATTGTGGCTGACACTTCTCAGGAACTCGGGAATAGTTTTGCGGCCAGAAGCTCTATCTTAACCTTTTCTTAGGACGAACGCCAAGCTCATACTGTAGGAGCACACCAGTTACACGTGCACACTCTGCTTGTAGACACTCTATCAATTTCCAAATACTAGGATGATGGTGACCAACAAGAGAAGAGAACCTGTTATTCCATCCTTCACAGATGTTGTTGGTGCGTGGTTCCCCAGCAAGCGTCACTTGGTGCAAGTTCCAGTTGTGAAGTGGGAAGATTGGTGGAATGCGACGTATACGAATAGGTGCAACAATCCCTCCATCTTGTTGTTGTGTTTGTCTCTGTCTAAGCTGGCCTGATACATAATTCTGGTCAAAATATTCAACCAGTGGTATGGCAGCATCTGGCATAGTGTCCTTCAAGTGTTGTATGCCCTCCATGACTTCATCTGGTGGTAAGAAGGCAAAGGCATCAAGCTGACCACAGAAAAGTCTGAATTCATCGTCATTTTGTTACTGGTTTGCAAGTCCTAAGGCTTAAATTTTCCACCATGTTGATTGTGTAAGATGATAGAAACAATACTGTATCTGCACATGGGGACCAAAAACAGCATGCATTGCAAGTTCCAAGGACCTTTTAAAGTCTATTATAACCAGGGATGGATCACAACCATTTGCCTCTAGTATACGAAACATTGCCTCATAGCTTGTCTGAATTTTCCTTTGCAGCAGGATGTAAGTCATAGGTAGGAACACATTTGATACTCTAGCTTGAATAACATAGAATTGCATGAAGATGTGTGGAGCCATAGCAAAATTGCCATCCATACACCATGTATCCGATGCTGCAAGCTGTGCGAGATGAGTTTCAGAGGCAAAGATGATAATGCGTTCATCAGCAGCTGTACCATTATCATAAAAAAGAAAACGGGTTGGATTGTCACCTTGTCATTGCCCATTCACCATCAATATTAAGATCGTGCAACGACTGGGGTTCTGAAGGACAGTGAAGAGCCCGTGCCCTTCTTAATACACGTTTGCAGGTGTCTACACTTGGTAAATGGGCTTTAACATCATCTGGAGCTTGTGCAGTTGCAAAAGTAAATATCTGATTTGGCTTATCCCGAGTGGTTTCAGCTTTTGCTTTCATATCACTCCGGCATTTTGTAACCCTTACACTTGTCTCATCTGGTGGGTGATTTTGAGCTATCTTGATCTCAGGATTTTCATTGTTCTTAGTGGTATGCAGTGTCGATGGGCACCTCACTGGTGGATCACGCTTAACACAACGCCATGTAATTTGATTAATTTTCTTTGCATCACCTTTCTTAGTGTACATATATCCTTCTAAACAAAGCTTCTGCCCACCTCTCTTTGTAGTTGTAAATTCCATGTTGGTTCAATGAATTTGTTCCCTTAACTAAAGTTCTTGTAATGGGAGAACACTGTATACTGCTCGGCACACCGCGCTCACTGCTCAGACGAGACTTGATACACCGCTGTACCGAGCAGCTCAGTACAGTTCAGTACAGCAGTGTATCAATTCTCGTATAAAACAGTCAGGGTTCAAAAGGAAATATATATATATATATATATATATATATATATATATATACATATATATATATATATATATGTATATATATATATATATATATATATATATATATATATATATATATATATATATATATATATATATATATTTTTTTTTTTTTTTTTTTTTACGTTGTTGCCTATTGCGCCGGTAGGCATCTTCCCGGTGGGGCCTGATGGTCGGCCCAGCCCGTTCTGGCGCAGGCGAGTGTTTATAGTGGCGCCATCTTGCATTGGCTCATGCTGCCCCCCGGAACTCGTTCTTGATTCGCTTGGACGGCTTCCTCAAGAGTCCGGGTTGATGGGTGGTCCTCAGGACAGCATGTGGGTAGTTTTAAGCCACTCGGCGGAGACTGAAAAATCCAGTGGTAGCGTGAGATTCGAACCCGTCGCCCATCACGCGGCGAATGTGGGTCCAGTACGCTATCACTTCGGCCACCGCCTACCTATATATATATATATATATATATATATATATATATATATATATATATATATATATATATATATATATATATATATCTATATATATATATATATATATATATATATGATTTTCTAAAAATAATTAAAGTTTCCCGTGGCCGAAATGTCCGTGGCCGAAACGTCCTAGGCCGAAACGTCCACAGGCGAAACGTCCAAGACCGAAACATCCTAGGCCGAAACGTCCGAGGTCGAAACGTCCTACATTCCATGGAACAGATGTGCTTCTCAAATGTCAGTTTAGAATCAAGAGTGACTCCCAACAAACGGATATTGAAAACATCCTTAATCTGTTCACCAAAAATATGAAAACAAGGATGAGGTGGATTCAAGGTACGAGATCTACTGATTGTAATGGAATGCGTTTTATTAGGATTAAGCTTCATGCCCCAAAGTTGACAACAAGCGGTGATGCTTTTACGAAGGTGCGAGTGTGATAGACGTGCAGCCCCAGTGAAACTCGTGCCACAGATGTTTGGACCAAATGCAGCAAATGTTGCTACTCTTTTCTCCAGTCTGGTTATTTCCCATTTTAAATAAAAATATAGGAGATAAATATTAAAATGAACAGTAGGAACTATATATATATATATATATATATATATATATATATATATATATATATATATATATATATATATATATATATATATTTTTTTTTTTTTTTTTTTTTTTTAACAGGTATATAAATCATGACTGCATGTCATGAGTACTGCTATTATTTTACCGCAATTATATTAATTTCTCCGCATTTGTGGGAGGCTAACCGGGGTTATATGTGTTAAACATTTCTGTATACATACTGGAATGAACCAAGGTTGTAACCCTACTGCCGTTCTTTAAAAACAATTGATCATGTTTTTCTTTCAAACTCATTGTTTTAGCACGCACGCTGACTTCCATCAGTAATGATTTACATTGAATCATTGGTCTGTAGGGGGAGAGAGTGGGTGGATATAATTATCTCCGTCTAACTTATATTGGTTATTATACCGCTATTCGCAGCAATATCTTTCTCTGCTCCGATTGCAACGCTGCCTCGTTCAAATATCATAACACCGCCGCGGCCGCCACGTTTACCAGCCGGAGCCTCAAATCATGTCCCTTTGTGGACACAGCCTGGTGTGAAGCTACATTTATTCCGGGAAGATGGCAGACGGGGGTAAGTGATATATATAGATAATGATAATGTGGAAATTCTAATCATTTTCACGCTGACTGCTGTTCTGAACTTGCTAACTGCATGCCTCCCATCCTCCCGCGGCCCCGCTGGCCCCTGCACTTGATTTAAACACATGAACATAGGGAGACTGCAAGAGGCACACGGCAGCTCCAGATTCCCCCCACTACCACCTGTCAGCCTCGTCCACGTAGCTATCCAGTCTACTCTTAAAACAAGCTATCGTCCCTGCACTCACTATGTGATTGCTGAGTCTATTCCATTCCCCCACCACCCTATTACTAAACCAATGCCTGCCCATTTCCCTCCTAAATCTATACTTTTCTAATTTAAGTCAATTACTGCATGTTCTATCCTGCTCTAGCTCATCCCTATACTGTCCAAACATCTTGTGCAAAAGTTAACCAGCATCTTCACTCTTTCATCCCTTACACTGATAAACTCTGGAACAGCCTTCCTTCGTCTGCATTTCCTCCTGCCTATAACTTGACCTTCAAGAAGAGTGTATCAAGACTCTACTTTTGTCTGTTGTGGGAGCGGTGAGTAGCGGGGCTTTTTTTTCTTGTACGCTTTGTTGCCCTAGAGCTGTCTCCTTTGTTTAAAGAAAATAATAATTAAATAAATAGAAGTTGGCCGCCAATGCTTCCAACACATTTTGGTGCCATATCTACAAGTGGCTGGTGACTGTAAGTATCTCAGCAACCTGCATGCATCTATGCCATTCCTATCACGGTGCATGGAGCAAGCTTCACATAACACTCAGACAGAGACAGTTCAATTATGGTTATATTTCAGACTCAGTTTATTGCTCAGTCTATTAGGTGCAGTGCTGTTAAATTGTTAATATTGCTAGTGGTAGTATTAGTACAGTTAATGTATTTATTTTCATTAATTTATCAATATTTATTTATTATATTATTAGTGTTTGAAAATTCTAATACTAGTATTAAGATAAACAAAAATATCGGAAATATATTTATACTCATTAATTATTATTGCTTTTCTTATTATTAATTCCTTCAATGTCCTGGCACTTTGACATCTAGTGCTAGTCTGTCTAGCAGCCAAAATTGTGGTCTTTCTGAATGTGTATGTCCTAAGTCTTCATTGGTGTAACTAGCTATATAACATCAAAATCTCCATCTCTCCCTTCTCACCCAGTTGTCCCCGTACATCCTTTCAGGATCCAAAGAATTTCAATTTATCTCTTTTAATCATTTAACTAATCCAGTCAGCGAGTTTACAACTTGACATCATACCTCGTAACTCTTCCTTCAAGATCATCACATCACCTGGCCTCTTAATTCCCTGGTGCACCAACAAACCCACTTGGCAATCCTCATCTCTATATTCTACCGTGTGGACATACTCTTTCCTTCCATGTTCCACTGTCGTATGTTATTCCACATCTAACACAACCACATCCCAACAGATCCGAACACGTTCAGTATTATCCAAGAGAATGTGGCAGCTGAAGAGGAGAGTCCAAGAAAGAGGCCAAGGGTGAAGCTGAATGAAGACATTTAGCCACCCCCTGCGGTACGTGGCAGCATCCAACCCTCTTGCTGAGCTGCAGGAGTGTGCTCCCCATTGCACTGCACCAGCTCCATGTACTGATTTCGGTATGAATACTTCATCTAGTGTTTATTGATTATTGTGTTATTAATCTAATTATGACTTCACAAAATAGAGTGTGCAAGTCACTTAACATGCCCTGCACAACATCACTTTTAAGTTGTAGAATTCCTTCATATGGCTGCTGGTTTGTGTACCCTGAAATGATTGGATATTGATTGTCTTAACATTTTTTTTTTTTGGTCCATGATCACTGAACCATGTTACGGTATGTCTTTGGGTGCAGATCCAGGAAATAAGTTTGGGGGGGACGTCAAACTTTTTGCGGGTGGAAGGAGCATTAGCATTACCGATTAGCCATTCTCGGCAGTCCTGGTCTTGAAAAACTGGTGGACTGACCTAAATCAATGGGTATATCGGCCTGGACTTTGTGCCAAAGCATTCCTGGGCGGCCAGTGTTCCTCTTCGGATCCGAATGAGACGCCTGATCCCTCTGAGAAAAAGCATTGTTTTAGCCGCAGCGCGCTTTTGAGCTAGTTTTCCTGTATCACTCAGGATCATGGAGCGGGGCCCGGGCCCCCTGGGCCCCCCTTGAATCCACCAATGTAGCTATGTCTTATAATATATCTATCCTTTACAGTCTGATGGTGCATCCTTCTAGGTTGCCAAGTTTTAGTAGCTACTCATGAGAAGCATTCCATAATGATCATTGATTTCCACCTGTTTTTCACTAAAAATAAAGTGTCATTAAACCTGTCGCAAATAATAAACAACTATACCTTTTTTTTTTTTTTTTACAGCTAAGGAGACAGTTCAAGGGCGTAAAGAAAAAGAAAAAAAAGCCACTACTCACTGCTCCCGAACAGAGATCAAAGGAGTGTTCAAAAGAGGTCAATTTCGGAGGAGAGGCGTCCTGATACCCTCCTCTTGAAAGAGTTCAAGTCGTAGGCAGAAGGAAATACAGATGAGGTAAGATTGTTCCAGGTTTACCAGCGTGAGGGATGAAAGAGTGAAGATGCTGGTCGACTCTTGCATAAGGGGTTTGGACAGTATTGGGATGAGCATGAGTAGAAAGACGTGTGCAGCGGGGCCGCGGGAGGGGAGGAGGCATGCAGTTAGCAAGGTCAGAAGAGCAATCAGCATGAAAATATCGATAGAAGATAGAAAGAGAGGCAACATGGCGGCGGAATTTGAGAGGTGAAGACTGTCAGTATGAGGAGGAGAGTTGATGAGACGAAGAACCTTTGACTCCACCCTGTCTAGAAGAACTGTGTATGTGGAGCCTCCCCACACACATGAGATGCATACTCCATACGAAGGCGGACAAGGCTCCTGTAAATGAATAGCAACTGTGCGGGGGAGAAGAACTGGCGGAGACGGTACAGAACGCCCAGCCTAGAGGAAGCTGATTTAGTAAGAGATGCTTTAAGAACCAATATGGAGGAAGGGGTGATGTTATATCCAAAAATCTTTTACATCTGAAGTATCCAACCTTTTGTGTATAACAAACCTTGTTTGTTACATGAACAAAGTTCACAATTTCCATACATGATTCTTTTTCCTTATATTTGATGATTAATCTTGACATGTCTTCCCATTATCAGTAGGTAATATATAGTAACAAGACAATATTACACATTATAACAATGTATATATTAATGCCCAATGAGTTCACGAGATCAGGGAGTCCTTCCCTAAATTCTTTGCCTGAATTTGTGACACTAAGTATAATAACGAATTTTAGTGAAAATTTGCGTCCATTTTCACTTTGATTAAGAAATTGCCTCTCAACAGGGTGTGAACTTGATGGGATTGGAGGAAACTCGACTCGGCCATCAAGCTCACCACAATATAGTAAGGCATCTCTTGTTCTCAGTGATAATTTATCCTCTTTAGTTACTATTCCGTGTTGCCTTAATCACAACTAATGTTTTGGAAACATTACAGCTTAATAACATACCTTACATCTCTGCATACAAATTGAGCTCAATATTTAACTGTTACACCAGTAGGCTACATATCTTAAATAAAAAAGGTATGTAAAAAGGTTGATATTTTGAATGATATATTTTAACTCTTTATTATGTTTCTATGGCTGTAGTACCGTTACGATTAGTCCAGTGATCAGCATAGGTTCAAATTTTGCCATAGGCTGGCAATTGATATTAACAGTAGTGTCAACAGATACCTGCCTGTTTCTTGTTTATCCTGTTCCACTTTAAACCATGACTGGCCAGTCTTTGAAGAGGTAGCATAACCTTGAAGTGCCACTAACAAACCTTTGTCCATTCGCCGGTAGGCTCTCTTCAGGGGCCTGGCGGTCGGCCCAGGCCCGTCATGGTGCAGGCTTTTTTTTTATATAGTGGCGCCATTTATTATTGGCTCGTGCTGACCCCGGAACTCATTCTTAATTCACTTGGATGGTTTAGCAGGGCTTAGGTGTGACTAACATCTGAGAAACAGGGAATTTTTTATATTTTTAGTGTGGCAACACATTGACAAATGTTTTAGTATGGACTGAACATCAAAGATATATATGGAAAATCGGTGCTTGTAGATCTTGACATTATATCTGTCAAGAGTCTCCAGTTGTATCCTCTCCCCCATCTCTCCTGAAAATATTACTCTTGTCAGGCAATCTAAGTGAAGCTTTCCATCGAAGCTGGCGTGCAGACATAATGTCAATGCTTAGATTCACTGTCCTTATAGCACTGAAAATAATGCAATTACATGCACATATTTTATTATTTAGAATTGTGATTAAATATTTTTGCATGTATTTTCAGACATGAAAAGTGAAAATTGCTGCACAAAACAGTCTGTCGTCTGCGCCGGGAGGCAAGGCAGCTCAAAGCCCAGGCTGTTACAACTCCTGGGCAGTTTTTGCCCAGAGCCAGCAATTTTTTAGATCCAATAGGGATGGATTTTTTCTAAGGTCAGGTTCAACATGCTGCAAGATGCCAAGATCTAAGCCTAGTAGGAGATATGGGTTACAAGAGAGGAGGTTTACTCTGGCCTTATACTATCAAAGTCCAAATGCTAATAGATTTCTAAGCACAGTATTTCACTTGCCTTCAGTTTCAACACTTCACTCATGACTCGAGGGTATTTCAGTAAATGTTGGCTGGAGCAAACAGACTCTGACAGCCCTGCAGCAAAACACAGGCTTTGTCAAAAGAAGAGATACTTCGTGGGATTTGCCATTATTTAGTACTATTCTTGTTACGCCAAGAAATTTTTTCCATATACTTTGCCAAATATTGCAAGTAATGCACCATTGTTGGTCTTGCCTGTTATAAATCAGATCTTGTTCAATTAACAAGCTTTGGGTGTCTGCCACTTTCCAGTTGTAATGCAAGGAATCATTTATCTCCCCTGCCACATATCACATGTAATGCACCATTGTTAGCTTTGCCTGTTATAAATCAGATCTTGTTCAGTTAACAAGCTTTGGGTGTCTGCCACTTTCCAGTTGTAATGCAAGGAATCCCCTGCCAGATATCGCATGTAATGCACCATTGTTGGTTTTGCCTGTTATAAATCAGATCTTGTTCAGCTCACAAGCTTTGAATATCTGCCATTGTTTATTTCAGGTGTAATGCTTGGAAGCATTTGTTCTCTGCATACAATATGCAATATGTATGCGATGCTTTATTGTGGATTTTGCCTGTTATGTTTAATCTTGTTCAGGTAACAAGCTTTTGGTGTCTGCCTTACCTAATAACGTGCTGCAGTGACACTTGGCTTAATTTCATGATGTGAAATACAGCATGTAATTTCATCACACTAAGTGTCTATCATCACGTGTCTGGCATCAATGATGTGGCTTCCAGGAGTAATCTTGTTTGTATTACAGCATGCAATGTTTTTTTTTCTGCTTTATGTGATATACCTAATCACATAGGTATGATTTTTTTTGACAAAATGTAATGGCAGTTGATATTCTTGACTAATGCCTCATAAACCTTGTGAAAAGTAATGCTTTTTTGGGGGGTGGGGAGGGGGGGGGGGTGGACAGAGAGTGGTTTGTTTGGTTGGCCAGTTCAAGGAGTTTCATATGAAATGATTTTATTACATCCAACTTTAATGTGCTAAAACATATATTTTATTACATCTAACTTTAATGTGTGCTTCCTGCGATAAATTCTACATGTTTACTGATGTAGCCTATGAAATACATATCCCTCTCTGCCCTGTGATTTGGTGTGTCACATACTGCAGCATAAATTTCCTGCTATTTTCTTACACTATGAGTTGCCTTATTTTGTCTCATTTGCTTTTATCATATGTGCCTCCGCTGCATAGTTGTGCCTACTGAGCTTAATATCTTCATGACCCTGACACCAAGGTCAGAGCTTGTGAGATCATACCGTGTCCTATATCCCATTTTCATCTCAGGCTCAGCTGTCTCCCAAGACCACCAAGTTATTGCATTCCATTTAAGACAACTCATGTGTTACCTTCTTGATGTCCTCCATCATGTATTTCAGAATGTTTTATGATGCTTTGCTCTTATATTGATGTGCCTTACAACATTTCTATACAGTTTTATTGTATATAACGCACCATTGTTGGTTTTGCCTGTTATACATCGGGTCATATTCAGTTTACACGCTTTGAGTGTCTCCCATTGTTTATTTCAGTTGCAATGCTTAGAAGCATTTCTTCTCTGCCCTGTCAAACAGTATGCAATGCTTGCCATTATCTGGCACTTGTACTGTTAGTATGATATTTTACTCAGCTAAGAGCATGTTGCAAAGGGCATACGCTGTAGCAGCGCGTGGCCTCAGTGCTCATCTCCGTAACATTGGCCCTTGAGCCTGTGGTGTTATGGAGCTCATTACCCTGGGACACAGGACCAGTGTGACATACAGGTTATCACAGTTGCAAAGGCATTATAGTAATCTAGCATGCATAGAATGTTGTATGCTTTGCTTGTATTTAAGATTTGGATATGTTTGCTACACACACACACACACACACACACACACATATATATATATATATATATATATATATATATATATATATATATATATATATATATATATATATATATATATATATATATATATATATATATATATATATATATATATCTTTTCTACACCATATTTTTCCTAAAGTAACAAATTGATGTAGTGTAGCTAATACCTAATAAAACATAAGAACAAATATATTTTTTCTTTACCCCATTAGTAAATCATTTTACAATAATGAAAAGTACAAGTAAAGGCTGGAAAGGGTGCTGTGGCAGGTACTTCAAAAATAGTAAAGCTACCCCTGAAAAGTGACGTTTTTGGTGGGCCCCAATAGGTGGCGCTACTTCCGCACGCCCGAGGAATTACTACATACCACTATCTCTTGGTATATAGTCTCTTTGATCTTGACAGAACTCCGCTGAATTACCTTTTTTGTGACTGTACCAGCAAAGTGTGCTGATAAGACAATACAATCCACAACACATGTGTGTGTGTGTGTGTGTGTGTGTGTGTGTGTGTGTGTGTGTGTGTGTGTGTGTGTGAGAGAGAGAGAGAGAGAGAGAGAGAGAATTTCCCACATGACGCAATTCAGCGAGGAGCAGTTAAGGGTACAAGACAAATGTACGAGGCAAGAAATTTAAATAAACCTACACAAACAAAACAGAAAATAACAGAGATCAAAATTGATATAAGCCAAAAATATGAAAAAACTAATGTCATAATTACATAACAGTAATAATAACAATAATAATAATAATAATAATAATAATAATAATAATAAGACTAATAATAGTCTACCAATTTCAAAACTAACAGAAAACTTATAATATTAAAATGAAACTAAACAAAAACCAAGTATCAGAAACTATTTAGTAACTGGCAGTGACCAACACAAGGCCACCACCACCACCACCACCTCTTCAGCGCAGTAGCTCACAGTGCCTCGTCTGAACATCTCGGGATGCCGCCAGCCCCTGCACACCGCGGTAAGAGAGAGAGAGAGAGAGAGAGAGAGAGAGAGAGAGAGAGATAGGAGGTTGAAGATGTTGTGCGTTATCTTGCATCCTAATTATATATCCCACATTTTTTTTGTGAATCTCTCTCTCTCTCTCTCTCTCTCTCTCGCTCTCTCTCTCTCTCTCTGTATTGATATATCTATCTACCTATCTCTTACAAATTTGCTGCGTTTTCAGGACTACGATTATATTTTTGGTGTTTGTGTATACCCAACCCTGCAGAAAATAGTTAACTTATGGAGAGAGAGAGAGAGAGAGAGAGAGAGAGAGAGAGAGAGAGAGAGAGAGAGAGAGAGAGAGAGAATGTCCTTAGTGAGATAACACAGACAAACATACAAGGCCCAATCTCATTTTTCACAACCTTTAACTTGACCCACTGAGAATCTCTCTCTCTCTCTCTCTCTCTCTCTCTCTCTCTCTCGCTCTCTGTCTCTCTCTCTCTCTCTCTCTCTCTCTCCTTCTCATAGTAAACGAACCAGCACAACGGACATATCTTTCTCTTAATGCATATAGCAACAACAAACAAAATAACGTGTGGTGTTGCAACTTTTTTTTGTCGCTAGTTCCGTGTAAGACAACGATAGCTAAAACAACAACAACAACAACAACAACCAGAGCCGTAGCAACCGCCCTCCATACCCCCCATCTGGGGGGGTCCCGAATGACTAGAAGAAAGGAGAGAGAGAGAGAGAGAGATGAAAAGGCAACCCAGTTTTCAAGTTAGAGAATCATATTTATCAGTTGCATAAGAGAGGAAAAATAATTATCATCCTTAACCGTTGGAAAGATTTCTTAACATATATATGTAGTAATAATCTTCAGGAAATATACACAAATACTGGAATTGTGTTGAGAGTTATGCTTACAACTCCAGTTACTGTTGCAACTGCAGAGAGAAGCTTTAGTAGAATGAAAATGATAAAAAATATTTTGGGGTCAACAATGTCAGATGACAGGCTGTCTGCTCTAGGAATCATCTCCATTGAACATGTTGTTGCTATATCTCTTGATTGTGATGCTTTGCTTAATAAATTTGCAGACCACAAAGCTCGAAAAAAATACTTTTAATGATCGTTTTGCATTTAAATTATCATACTTTGTTAAGAGAAACATTATTTTTGTACTTCGATAGGCCTTCTTATCAGTCGTGCCCCCGTGTTGTGCCCAGCTCAGCTCCACTTAAATATATAACATCATCATTCGTTGTTTTTTTAATTGTTGTACTCCTTACTCTTACTGGAAAAAATGTAAAACTCAGTTGTCTGTATGGGGCCCCTGCAGAGTTTTTGGGGGCCTCACTACTTCTTACTACGGCCTGACAACAACTATTACTATAGCTCTATTACTACTACTACCAAGGACTGAGTACTCCCTCATTGTTTACTATTGCAATTCTTAATGGAAAACCAAAACATGCCAGTCACTGCAGCTCTGTGTAATGAAAATCGTCCCTGACACCCCCCCCAACATCGCGTACAAGATCCAACAGTCATATCAGAAGAAGTACACTCTGGTAACTGTGACTAACTGAAAACTAGGAGACTTTGCACTATTTCCCATTACAAAATATCGAAGAGAAAAATGGGTCGGAGTACGCGATATTGCCGCGAATGATCTTGGTGTTATTGGGGACGAGAAACTGGACGACCCACTTTTTTTTCTTTTTTTTTTTACGTCGCTGCCTGTTGCGCCGGTAGGCATCTTCCTGGTGGGGCCTGATGGTCGGCCCAAGGCTTCTTCCAGGTGGGGCCTGATGGTCGGCCCAGCCCGTTCTGGTGCAGGCGAGTGTTTATAGTGGCGCCATCTTGCATTGGCTCATGCTGCCCCCCGGAACTCGTTCTTGATTCGCTTGGACGGCTTCCTCTAGAGTCCGGGTTGATGGGTGGTCTTCAGGACAGCATGTGGGTAGTTTTAAGCCACTCGAGGGTGACTGAAAAATCCGAGTGGTAGCGTGGGATTCGAACCCGTCGTCCATCACGCGGTGAATGTGGGCCCAGTACGCTACCAGTTCGGCCACCGCCATTGCTGCTGCTTCTAGATCAATCCCCCTTAAGGGGAAACGGGCCCTTGTCGTTTCAACGCCCGTGAAGAGGAACGACTGAGCCTTACCTCGGAGGTGGATGGTTGGGGACCAGCCGCTCTGGGTCGCCTCACCTAGGTGGAGCAGGAGGGCAGGGGCCCAGTGCCCCTCAGGGTTAGGAGCCAGTTTTATTCCCTCGTACCTGGGCACTCGAAACGAGTCACTGTTTTTCGGGGGGTGTTTCGGAGAGAGAGATTTACAAGATTTACAAAGAAAATCAGACCACACAGAACCCATGGTCCAGACTAGGTGGTCTGTCCTTACTCCTAAGTGATTCTACATTAATCAGATGGCTCCAAAACGTTGCATTTCTACTCTAGTTAATATTAAGTTCAAGGAAGTGACGGTCGAGCTTGTTTTTAAAGGAGTCAATCGTGCTACACTCGACCACTGAAGGTGGGAGCTTATTCCATTCTCGCACTAGAACGTTGGTGAAGAAAAATTTGGTGCAGTCTGAATTTACGGGTCGACATTTGAGGTTTATGCCATAGTTCCTCGTTCGCAACGTGTCATCGAGCATACACAATTTGGGTCCGTCTACGTTCGAGAAACCATTAAGTATTTTAAAACATTCGATCAGTTTTCCTCAGGCGGCGTTTCTCAAGAGAGAACATGTTAAGGGTGGAAAACCTTTCTTCGTAAGATTCGTTGCGCAAGGAAGGGTTCATTTTTATTGCCCGACGCTGAACACCTTCTAATTTAGCAATGTCCTTGCATGGTGGGGAGACCAAACTGTACCGCATATTCCAAGTGGGGTCTGACTAAACTATTGTAGAGCGGAAGTATTACATCTTTATTCTTGAATAAAGTTTTTTAATGAAGCCCAACATTCTGTTCCTTTATTTGCTGCATCGATACATTGATGTGAGAATTTGAGGTTTGACGCGATTTTGACCCCCAGGTCCTTAACGCATTGAACGCTTGTGAGTTTAACGCCGCGCATTTCGTAATCGAACTTCTTATTTCTTGTTCCAAGTTGAAGGACCTAGCACTTGTCTACGTTAAAGGGCATCTCCCATCTATCCGACCAAGCTGAAATTTTGTGCAAATCCTCTTGAGGCTATGCCTGTCTTCGTCAGTGAGAACCGAGTTACCAATCTTTGTGTCGTCTGCAAATTCACTAATGCGATTATTGAGTCCAACATCCACATCGTTGATGTAAATAATGAAAACACTGGGCCAAGAACCGAGCCCTGAGGACGCCACTGGTGACCAGTGCCCACTCTGAGTTAAATCCGTCAATCACCACTCTTTGTTGTCTGTTGCTCAACAATTCGCGATCCATTGGTTTACTTGACCGTCAATACCTATTTTCTTTAATTTATAAAGTAATTTATGATGTGGGACTTTATCAAACGCTTTCTGAAATCAAGATAGACTACGTCCAATGATTTGGTTACGTCATAAACTGAGAAGAGGTCGTTATGAAAGGTCAATAGGTTTGATGGGCAGGATCTTTTGTTACAGAGAGAAATATATATATAGAGAGAGAGAGACTTACATAGAAAATCAGATACACAGACCCCATGGTCCAGACTTGGTGGTCTGTCCTTAAACCTAAGTGATTTTACATTAATCAGAAGACTCCAAAACGTTGCATTTCTACTCTAGTTGATATTAAGTTGAAGGAAGTGACGGTCGAGCTTATTTTTGAAGGAGTCAATCGTGTTACACTGGACCACTGATGATGGGAGCTTATTCCATTCTCGCACTCCAACGTTGGTGAAGAAAAATTTGGTGCAGTCTGAATTTACTTGTCTACATCTGAGTTTTACGCCATTGTTCCTCGTGCGCAAAGTGTCATCGATCATAAACAATGTTGATTTGTCTACATTCGTGAAACCATTAAGTATTTTAAAACATTCGATTAGTTTTCCTCGGAGGCGACGTTTCTCAAGAGAGAACATGTTAAGGGTAGAAAGCCTTTCTTCGTAGGATTTGTTGCGCAAGGAAGGGATAATTTTCGTTGCCCGACGCTGAACACCTTCTAATTTAGCAATATCCTTTGCATGGTGGGGAGACCAAAACTGTACCGCATATTCCAAGTGGGGTCTGACAAAACTGTTGTAGAGCGGGAGTATTACATCTTTATTCTTAAATAAAAAGTTTCTTTTAATGAAGCCCAGCATTCTGTTCGCTTTATTTGCTGCATCGATGCATTGCTGTGAGAATTTGAGGTTTGACGCGATTTTGACCCCCCAGAGAGAGAGAGAGAGACCACTTGTGCATCACCCAACATGGCGTAAACAAACCATAAATTCATTAATTTAAAGCAAATTAGACCGCCACTTCCCTCTACTTCTTATTCGCTCAAGTAGAAATTTGAAGTCTTGGCGGCATTTTATTTGATGTGATTTCAATTAAGTTTATGGACAGACCCCTTAATCTGGACCACAGTGTCTGTGTGGCCTGAATATCTATGTAAATCTCTGTAACTTTTGACTTCTCTCTGTACATCGCCTAACATGCCGTAAAGCGTGCCCAGCATCTCGACTACTCCATTTACATCGACAAACATCTCGGAAAACACCACGTAACATCATGATTCTCTCTCTCTCTCTCTCTCTCTCTCTCTCTCTCTCTCTCTCTCTCTCTCTCTCTCTCTCTCTCTCTCTCTCTCTCTCTCTCTCTCTCTCTCTCTCTCTCTCTCTCTCTCTCTCTCTCTCTCTCTCTCTCTCTCTCTCTCTCTCTCTCTCTCTCTCTCTCTCTCTCTCTCTCTCTCTCTCTCTCTCTCTCCTCGGCAAACAGATGATTCGTCGATTTTCTCGTCCCCGTCAACCCCATAATCATTTCACGTCGTTATCAAATACTTCGACCCACTTTTTTTTCTTCGATGTTATGCAAAAAGAGACAGTCATGAACACGCTTTATATAATGTGTGTGTGTGTGTATACCACTCTGAACCCACGACCCATCGTCTACATTTACACAGACACGTGTCAGTCGGGGCACCGATCCACACACTGGCCTCTTATTTTCAGGCCATTATCGCATAACTGACCGCTCTTACTGAGCTGACAATTTGCAACACTTCTCGTAACCATTTGCAGTCTTTCTTCCTTTATCTGCCTCCTCCTTCTCCTTCAGTTATTATCATTATCATTATTATTATTATTATTATTATTATTATTATTATTATTATTATTATTATTATCATTATTATCATTATTATTATTATTATCATTATTATCATTATTATTATTATCATTATCATTATCATTATCATTATTATAATTATTATTATTGTAATTGTTATTGTTGTTGCTGTTGTTGTTATTTTCATTAATAAAGTTATTTTCTTTATTATTTTCCTTGTATACTCATCTTTTCCTTCTTTACCCCTTTTTTTTATTTTTAACATTTTTCTTTCTTTCTTTCCTTCCTTTATTCCTTCCTATATTTCTTCCTTCTTCCTTGCTATCTTACCTTTTCTTCTGTTCACATGTCTCATTACCTGTACCAATGAATAAGTTGGAATAAATTTGCGTTCATTGATTAGGAGAAATAGGGATATATTTTTTTTAATACTTCTCACGCCTCACGGATTCTCACTCTGTTATGAAAACAAAATTCCCTGATTTTTCCACCTGATGAATTTTTATTTTTCCAGGATAACTATTTCGACCTATTTCCGGGTTTGACATCTTTATTACACGGTAAATATAATGTCAGTGACAGTTCATATGGTGTCATATTGAATACAGGTTATCAGGTCATCAGGTTGGTCTGATGACAGTTAGGAAGAAAAATAATAAAAAAATAACAAATGGGAATAAAAGTCAAATTCCTCAGGACACTTCAGATATCCCTAGCCTGCTCTTGTAGGTGGGGTAGAAATCTCTTACGTCATGACGTCATGCAGAAGTGCGATATCTAAAATGTACGGAAGCTAGGATTTGTATTATATAATCAAATAAAATCACTTGGAGGCTAGTGGAATGTGATATATCTTGCAATTATATTTTTTTTTAATCTCCAAATATCTGCTGAAATAACGATAGTCATGACGTCACACTGTCATGCTAAGCTTCTTTCCCCACTTCAAGTTATTCTTCTTCATTTTTTGGAAAAATCAAATCATTTTGATCATTTGCCTTGTTACAAAGAACATCTAGAAATTTCCTTGTAAATCAGTTCCCATATTTATAATTTTATATGAATATATGATCAAATCAAAATTCTGTGTTTTGAGATATAGCCATTTAAGGTTTTTTCAAATTGTTCAGTGTCCCTTTTTCTCTTCTATTTCTTTACCACGAATTCCCAGATTCTAACATATATTACCCGTTAACGCAAACAAATATTACACCGTTAAAATCGTCAAATTATTTAATCTCTACTAATTCAACAAAGCTACTCAACAGTTGTACATGCGGACGCGGATATGTCACCTGATGAGAGCGTGTCGAACAGTCCACTACAATCACCCTTTTTATCTTTTTCACGCTTTTACCAGTATCATTATGGTAGGTATATGATGATATATATATATATATATATATATATATATATATATATATATATATATATATATATATATATATATATATATATATATATATATATATATATATATATATATATATATATATATATATATATATATATATATATATATATATATATATATATATATATATATATATATATATATGGGACGACCTGAGGATGTATTTTTTCCGTGGAATGATTGCAACTTCCGGAGGAGACCCTCTAGGTGTCCCAGCACACCTGGGGAATGAGCACACATTAAATGCTTTCTCTACTCCTCATGCTAAAGGTCTTGAGTTAATCTTTTGTTCTCGTGCTATCAAAGATAGAGGCAACTCACAAAAATTATAGGCCTTTGCTCCAGCGCTTTATGATCTTTATATTTCTGCCCGAATCAATATAAATCTATTCTTCGACACCAACATCTTTCGACTAATAGAAAATGTCAATGCTGCTTTAACAATTTGCAGGGATTTGTACCTAATATGACATCCTCAATTTCATATATATCTCTTATACAATGGCTGCATCTCATCTATCTCAAAACAGACTCTTCTGCCAAACTTTCTGTAAAAACCACTCTAGTTGGTATATTATACCCGTACCTCTGACTTCTTTATACCACTGTTATTGGATTCTTAAGAAAGACAGCCTCTGCCCCTCTGTCAACTCTCCAGAGCATGGACACGATGGGTGCCTCCTATTTATTCTTAAAAACTGACCATTAGATGACTACCCCGATCGACTCTTTCGCCTCCTGTCAACATCTTCCTTTCCTTCCTATGAGTACGCAACATACAGCCTGTGCCCCTGGGGGGTGGCGTTTCCATCCTCAAACGCTACAACCCTAAGGCTTTGCTTTCTTGTCTATCTCATTTAGAATCAATCCCTAAACGGGAAGAATTCAAGCATCTTTCCACTTCTGACCTTCTCGATCACAGCAGTATGGGTTCCCGCAAGGGCGCGTTCTACTGGTGATCTTTGCTTCTTAACTGACTCTGTTCATCTTCTCTTAGCCGTTTCGGTGAAACTTTCTCTAGCTTTCGATAGAGTCTGCACAAGTCTTTCAACCCTTCTCACCAGTTCTATCCTTCTCTCTGTTTCTTTATCTTGAGTTTCGCAGGCCATTCTATCTGCTGGTGAGCGGCCACTGCTCTCCCTAACTATCAACAGTGGTCTGAACATTTCTCACCTCTCTTTATTATTCATCATTTTCTTCTTTCTATTTCTTGGCTCCTATCACACTCATACACTGACGAATCCCTCTGCATTAGTAGCCACTGTAGACCACCCTCACCTTGGGAATTACAAGACTCCAAGCTGGGCTGTGGAACTGTAACAACCTCAGACCTTGATATCTCATGATTGGTGAAAAGGAACCTTGTATCCTTCAAGTACCTCAAAAAACCCAATTTCTTGTCTATCATTTATCGAACTACCTCCTATTCTTTCCGCTATTACTCAGCTGTACACCTTCAATATACTAATATCCTCGGTCTATCACCAACAATCTCTCTCAACGGAAATTTCACATCT
>NW_026110394.1:107500-117500 GCF_024679095.1 Eriocheir sinensis | reverse complement strand
TCAAAATAGAGAATAGTTATGAGAATTTGTATACAGTAAAAAGTAAAAAAAAATAGTGGATGGTTCAGAAAAAAAATGAACAGTTTAAAAGAGTGAAAAAAATACTCATGGGAACCCAACTAATCTCCTTGGTGGCCTTGTATAATAATTGCCGTGGGAGCCGAGAGTGCCTGAGAATACGAATCTTTTAACTCCTCCGCTGAGATTAGCACGAATTTGGCTTTTACTGGTAGCCTGGTAACATATATTCCCACGTGTTTCTCTGCCTCTGTGGTGGATAGTGGAGTGTTTCCCATGTGGTATTGGTGTACTGGACTTAACATTTTTCCTCACTGAATTGTAGCAGCCACTTTTTGTTCCATTCCTGTAGATTGGTAAGGTCTTCTTGTGGGAAATCCGCATCGAAGGGGTTAAAGACAAAGTCGCAGCGTAACTCAGAACGAACAAACGAAGACAACGACGGATGATACACAGACAGACAGACCGACACATAACCCTGTCTATTGAACCGTGAAGTGGAGGAACCATCTTTTTTTTTTTCCTATCTATTCTTTCATCTTCCTCCTCCTCCTCCTCCTCTTCTTGTGCCCATCCTCTTCTTCCACTCTTTTTGTTCTTTTCTCGTTCTTCTCTTCCTTCTTTCCTCCTCCTCTTCTTCCTCTCTTTTGTTCTTTTCTCCTTCTTCTTTTCCTTCTTTCCTCCTCCTCCTCCTCTTCTTGTGCCCACCCTCTTCTTCCACTCTTTTTGTTCTTTTCTCCTTCTTCTCTTCCTTCTTTCCTCCTCCTCTTCTTCCTCTCTTTTGTTCTTTTCTCCTTCTACTATTCCTTCTTTCCTCCTCCTCCCTTCTTGTTGCCCACCCTCTTCTTCCTCTCTTTGTTCTTTTCTCCTTCTTCTCTTCCTTAGTTCCTCCTCCTCTTCTTCATCTCTTTTGTTCTTTTCTCCTTCTTCTTTTCCTTCTTTCCTCCTCCTCCTCCTCTTCTTGTGCCCACCCTCTTCTTCCTCTCTTTTGCTCTTTTCTCCTTCTTATCTTCCTTCTTTCCTCCTCCTCCTCCTCCTCTTCCCACTGTTTTTAACCCGTGAAGTAAATAAACAAGTCATCTCTCAATTATTTTATCCTCCTCCTTTTGTGCACACCCTCCTCCTCCTCCTCCTCCTCCTCCTCCTCTTCACCCTTTTTCTTGTTTCCTCCTCCTTCTCCTCTTTCACCTATCTATCAATCCGTGAAGTAGACAAACACGTCCTTTTTCCATTATTTGCTCGTCCTCCTCATCCTCCTCCTCTTCCTCATCTATCTTGCTCAGCTCCCTATTCCTCCTCCTCCTCCTCCTCCTCCTCTTACCTAACTTCCTTTTCTAGTTTTTGTTCTTGTTCTTATGTTATCTTTTCCTCCGTCCGCCTCCTCGTCGCCAGTGTTCCCTCCCTCCCTCCTCCTCCTCCTCCTCCTCCTCGCGGGGTGTCGCTGAGGCTGCGTCTAGTTTGTCTTGTTTCCATGCAAATAGGATCTCCCTTCGCCGCCGCCTCCGCAACCGCCGCCGCCGCCACGAGCAGGGGAAGGGAGCGGGACGGAAGGGGAAGGAATGGAATGGAATGGAATGGAATGGAAGGGAAGGGGAAGAGACGGCTTACTGGGTAGGAAAAGGAGCAAAAGGTAGGAAGGGGAAGGGAAAAAAAGGGAAATAAAGGGGAAGGGAAGGCTTGGTGGGTAGGAATGGTGGGAAATGGGAGGGGAGGGAAAGAAAAGGGAAAGGGAGGGAAGGAAGTGGAAGGGAAGGGGAGGAAGGGGAAAGAAGAGGAAGAGAGGGAAGGGGAAAGAAGGGGAGGAAAGGTGAATGGGTAGGGAGAAAGGGAAGGGAAGACTAAAGTGAAAGGAACAGAAGAAGAAGGAGGAGGAGGAGGAGGAGGAGGAGGAAGGGTACGTTTGGTTATATTGGTTCCTGTATATACTGTGATTTGCTTCCTCCTCCTCCTCCTCCTCCTCTTCCTTCAGTTTCAGGTTCATAATACAACAGCTGGACTCCACTACAACTTTTCTTTTCTTTCTTTTTTTACCTATTTTTTTTTTGTAAATATAAAGTTGAGGTAATTCTTCTTATCCTCTTTCTCTTTTTCCTCTCCTCTCCGTTCCTTTTCTTTCTTTTTCTTTTTTCTTATTCTCCTCTTCCTTCTGCTCCTCTTCCTCTTACTATCATATTCCCTTAAGTTTCAATTCCTCTTTATTCCTCTTTATGTGTTATCGCCTCTATCTCTTTTTTTTTTATCATTATCTCCATTTCCTCTTTTATTATCTCCATTTTCTCTTCTACTCTCTTACTATTTGCTATTTACTATTCTTTTACACTTTTACTATCACCGTTTCTTCTTTTACTCTCTTTATTTACTGTCTCTTTTTCTCTTCATTTTCTTTTTTATTATTTCTCTTTTTCTCCTTTTTCTATTTGTTTTGTCTTTCGCTTATTTGCTTCTCGTCTCATTTTCTGCCTAAGTTTTTATTTTTGCAGGTTGTGAGAGAGAGAGAGAGAGAATGACCGAAGAAGGGAAGGTAGAAAAAAGGCTAAGAAGGAAAGAAAAAATGAAAGAATAAATGAAGGAAGGAGGGAAGGACGAGTCTTAGGGGAGAGAGAGAGAGAGAGAGAGAGAGAGAGAGAACCGGTAGTCACGCATTTGGAATCATTATCACTGAGTGGGAGGACGAAGGATGGAAAAAAAAATAAGTAAATTGACTTTGAAATAGGAGGAGGAGGAGGAGGAGGAGGAGGAGGAGGAGGAGGAGTCAATTCATCTCCTCCTAGATCCTCCACGTCATTCTCCTCTCCATTATTATCTCCTCCTCCTCTTTCCTCTACTCTCTTCTCCTCCTCTCCTCTGCTCTTTCTTTCTTTCGTTCGTTTTTCCCCTTTTTTCCCTTTTCCTCTCATCGTCCTGCTCTCCTTCGTCTTCTTTTCCTGTCTTCTTACTCTCCTTTTTCTCTTCTTTCCTTCTTCTGCTTCTCACTTGTTTTCTCTTTTCTCTTTTCTTTTTTTCTTTTCCTTCTCCCTTTTCCTTCTCCTTCTCCCCCCGCCTAATTATTATTATTATCTTCCTCCTCCTGCTCCTTTTCCTCTTAGTCATCTTCTTATTCATGCTTTTTCTTCTTCTTCTTCTTCTTCTTCTTCTTCTTCTTCTTCCTCCTCCTCCTCCTCCTCCCCCCGCAGAAGACGCAGGCGGTGTATTCAGTAATCTCTTTGGGTCGTTAACTGTGATGAATTTGCATGTGGAGAGAGAGAGAGAGAGAGAGAGAGAGAGAGAGAGAGAGAATGAGAGTGTGTGAGATGGTGGATAAGGAGAGTGAATGAATGAATGAAAAAGAAAAGAAAGAAACTAAAGGAGAAAGGAAGAGAAAGGAGAGAAGAAATGATGGAAGGAAGGAAGGGAGGAGGCAAGGAGCAGACCGGAGTAAGGAAAGAAGAAAGAAATGAAGGAAAGAAGGAAGGAAGGAAGGACAGAAGAAAAAATGAAGGAAGAAACGAAGGAAGGAAGGAAGGAAGGAAAGAACAAAGAAAAAAAAGGAAGGAAGGAAGGAAGAAAAGAAGAAATGAAGGAATAGAGGAAGGAAGGAAATAAGAAAGATACGAAGGAAGGAAGGAAGGAAGAAAAGAAGAAAGAAATGAAGGAAGAAACGAAGGAAGGAAGGAAAGAAGAAAGAAATGAATGAATGAATGAATGAAGGAAGGAAGAAAAGAAAAAAGAAATGAAGGAATAGAGGAAGGAAGGAAATAAGAGATACGAAGGAAGGAAGGAAGGAAAGAAAAAAGAAATGAAGGAAAGGAAGGAAGGAAAGAAGAAAGAAATGAAGGAATAGAGGAAGGAAGAAAAGAAGAAATGAAGGAAAAGAGGAAGGAAGGAAATAAGAAAGATACGAAGGAAGGAAGGAAGGAAGGAAAGAAGAAAGAAATGAAGGATAGGAAGGAAGGAAGAAAAGATGAAAGAAATGAAGGAATAGAGGAAGGAAGGAAATAAGAAAGATACGAAGGAAGGAAGGAAGTAAGGAAGGAAGGAAGAGACTTATTGTAGGTTCAGCAACAGTCTCGCCCAGGAAGTCTTTACCTGCAAGACTGTGATTGCGTCCGGATGTTACCTGCCGCAGACGCTCGTGTTCTCTCTCTCTCTCTCTCTCTCTCTCTCTCTCTCTCTCTCTCTCTCTCTCTCTCTCTCTCTCTCGCACTACTTCCTTCCCTTCTTCGGTCATTCTCCTCCTCTATCTCTTCCACCATCTGTTCTTTCCTTCCTTATTTTCTTCCTTTGTTTCTCTTTTTTCCTTTCTTTCTTCTTTTTCTTGTTCTTTTTCTTTCTTTCCTTCGGTTATTCCCCTTTATTTCTTTCTCCATTTGTTCGTTCGTTAGTTCCTTCCTTACCTTCTTCGGTCATTCCTCTTCTTTATCATTTCTTCCATCTCCTCGTTCGTCCATTCCTGTCTTTCTTCATCTACCCCTTTTCTCTATCATTCCTCCTCTTCCTCTTTTATTTACAACTCTTTCTTCTCTGGCACTTCAATCTTCCTTCCTTCCTTCCTTCATTCATTCATTCTTTCATTTTCCTCCTTCATTAATCCTTCTAACATATGCTTCTCACGTTCCTCCTTCGCCTCCTTTATCGCTTTCTCTCTCTCCATTACGTTCATTATCATTGCAATTATCTTTCTGTTCTTTTTCTTCCATTTCTTTTGATTCTTCTCTCTCGTGCAAACTTCCATCTCTATTATCATTCATCAACCCTCTTTTCTCAATCTTTTTCTTTCTCTTTTTATCTTCCTCCTTTATTATTTTTTTTAGTTTCTCGTTCTCTCCTCTACCTCTCTCTTCTCGTCTCTTTTCCTTACACCTTCTTTTTGGTTCGCCTTTTCCTCTTCTTTCTTCTCCACCTTCATAGTTCTCTTCTCCTTTATTCTTATTTCCTGCCTCGTCTTCTCCATCTCCTCTTTCTCATCATCTCTCATTTTCCTTACACCTTTTACTCCTTTTCCCTCTATTTCCACATCTCTCCAGCATTTTCTCCTTTACTCTTATTTTCCTCTTCATATTTTCCTTACACATTATAGTCTACTACTACTACTACTACTACTACTACTACTACTACTATTACTAACACTACTACTACTACTACTACTACTACTACTTCTACTACTATACTGACACCACAACTCTTCTTCCTCCTTTTACTCTTCTTCCCCTTTCAACATTTCCTCCTCCTCCTCCTCCTCCTCCTCCTCCTCCTCCTCCTCCTCCTCCTCCTCCTCTTCCTCAATTCTTGCTTCTTCACGGGAATTGATGAGACACAAGAAAACCATATTTTTATTTTATATCCGCCAGTGTGTGTGTGTGTGTGTGTGTGTGTGTGTGTGTGTGTGTGTGTGTATGAGTAAAATTAGTGGTGTATTGACCCGAGAGTAGGGGGGGAGGAGAGAGAGAGAGAGAGAGAGAGAGAGAGAGAGAGAGAGAGGAAGTGGGAAGGGCGGAGGAAGTGAGTGACGAGGAGAGGGACAGGTTAATGCGTGGAGGAGGAGGAGGAGGAGGAGGAGGAGGAAGACCTTGACCCACAGTATCCCCCTACATGAACACCGCGGAATCATCACCATCACCACCATCACCATCACCACCACCACCATCACCACCACCACCATCACCACCACCACCATCACCACCATCACCACCACCACCACCACCATCATCATCACCATTCAACACCATCGCACTTTATACCTCACGTAGCGATGCAACATAAAACGACCTAAAAAATGTCTATAAAAAGAGTTCCCTCCCTTCCCAGAAAAAGAGGATCCGTGAGATGAAAAAAAAGGGAGAAAATATTAAAGGGTGGAAATGATGAAGTTGACTTGGAAACTGCAAAAAAAAGTGAGAATTTAGAACTTACAAAAAAGAAAATTATAGGAATGAAACGAAACGCAGATTAATGATTTGAATAACAGATAGATAGATAAATTGAGATAGATAGATACAGATTGATTCAGCCATAGATAGGTCAGCCGTATTAGATATATAAAGAGAAAAACAGAAAGCAAAAAACTGAAACCAACCTAACCAACACACACACACACACACAACCTGATACTTGCAACACACAAAAACACAACTGACTTACTAACCCAGTGACCGTTTCTACATGACACACACACACACACACACACACACACACACACACACACACACACACGTCCCAATCCCTCTGTTTTCTCCCCTTCTCACACCCCTCCCAATATTCTCTCCCTCTCTCTCATCACGCCCCACCACCACCACCACCATCAACACAACACCCCGCCAACAATCTACTCTGCACTCTCCCTCGCCACTCTCCTCGCCCTCACCGCGTAACTCAACACCGCCGCCACTAACACCGCCTCTCCCTCGGCCACTCCCTCACTCCCCTACTCAGAACATCGTATTCATCGACTTCTAGCCCCTCAAAACCATCAATACTTAGCGGTTTTAACGATAAATAGAAGTTAATTGCGTTATAGGTGCGAGGGTGCCGTTTTTGGGCGGGAAAAAGGAAATAGAAGATGCGGATTACGACATGAATCTGGTAACACTGCTCCTTTCCCGGTCATTCTCTCTCTCTCTCTCTCTCTCTCTCTCTCTCTCTCTCTCTCTCTCTCTCTCTCTCTCTCTCTCTCTCTCTCTCTCTCTCTCTCTCTCTCTCTCTCTCGCCTGGTTCCTGCTGATTCGGCGCCCATCGGAGTCCAAATTCTGACAGACTTATGAGGGAGGGAGGAAAAGGTGGAGGAGAAAGAGGATGTGTTCTGAAAGGGTTAACAGTGCTCTTTTTTTTTTTTTAGGGTAAGGCTGTTTTCGCTCTTTTCTTTAACAATGATGATTTTTGTTCCCTTTTCTTTCTTCTTTCTTTTGCTTGTTTGTTTTTAGTATTTCTCTGATCTTTTGGTGTTACTATTAATGCTTCTATTTCTTATTCTATATTTCTGCTGCTGCTACTACTACTACTACTACTACTACTACTTTTATTACTACTACTATACTACTACTACTACCAACCTCACCCCAACCACTACCTACCTACTACAATTACTACTGAAAAAGAAAACAATGAAAAACCTAATTGATTCCCCCACTAACACATCAACCAACACCAAAAATCAAGGTAAAGAAAAAAGACAAAAAAACTAATCACCTTCCTTTTTACCTGCCCGATCCTTTTCACCTGTCCAATGCATAGCGAGGCACTGAGCCATTTCCGCCCAGGTGTTTGAAAGCCACGTGCAATCAGGTGTCAGGGGCTTTGATTTGCATGTCGTCACTTTGCATTTCCCGACTCAAGCTTTTTTATGTGCGAGCGAGGCGGAATGACGAAGATTTGAAGCTTAAAAAGGAAACAGCAATGGAGGGAAGCAGGAAATAGATGAAAAATAAAACATGAGTGGAAAATAAAATGGATTAGTCACGGGAAAGCATAAACGAAAACACGGAAAGATAAAAAAAACACAAAAGAAAACATATTGTAACCTTTCCAGAGTTCAAAATAACGTAAAATAAGCTAAAATAACAGGAAATACAACAAAAGGAAGGGACTTGGTGGTGGTGTTGGTTACTGTGTGTGTGTGTGTGTGTGTGTTTGTGTGTGTGTTTCTAGCATGTGTTATGAGGTTGTTTTTTCTGCTGTATTCGGTGTTTTTTTTACGTAGTTTTCTGTGTCATGAGGAACGTTATTGTGCAAGGTTTTATTTGTTTGAGCTTCATTTCGTTGTATCGTGTGTTAAGTTATTTAACGCAGTTTTGAGCTTTTGAAAGACTAAAATATGTTCCTTTAGCCTTTTTTGATCTTCTCTATATAGTTCTGTTTACGGTTTTTTTTTTTATCACTAATGCATTTTCTTTTCCTACTGATGTTTTATTTTCTCATTTTCGTAGCTTATTTTACGTTATTTTGAAGTCTTGAAAGGTTACAATTTACAATATATTTCTTTAGTCTTTTTGATCTTTTTTTTATATTCTTTTGTTAACGTTTTTTTTTTGTGACTAGTCCGTTTTGTTTTCTTATATAGGTTTTTTCTTGTTTTTTCCTATTTTTTGTTTTGTTTTTCTATTTGTTCTCTTTTCTTAACTATGTTTTCTTTTCTTATTTATGTTTTAATTTCTTATTTGTTTTCTTATTTGTTTTCTTTTATTTGTTTTCTTTTCTTATTTGTTTTCTTTTCTTATTTATGTTTTCTTTTCTTATTTATGTTTTCTTTTTCTTATTTTCGTAGTTTCCCACAATTTTCCCACGTGGCACAACGAATTAATTGTCGCATCCTGTTATTCTTCGTCTAAAGTTTACGTTATGAAGGAGTTATTATTTTTTCGTTCCCAGCCTTGTTTTTCTTCTACTTCGTCTCATTCTTCTTTCTTTCCTTTCTCAGCGTTATCTTGTTCTCTTAGTTCCCACGGTGTTTCCCAGCCCGAGCCTCACTCTCACTAATGAGGATATCCTGACACACACACACACACACACACACACACACACACACACACACACACACACACACACACACACACACACACACACACACACACACACACACACACACACACACACACACACACACACACACACACACAGTAAACATTATACCAGTCTTTCCCCCTTTCCTTAACCCCCTTCTCTCTCTCTCTCTCTCTCTCTCTCTCTCTCTCTCTCTCTCTCTCTCTCTCTCTCTCTCTCTCTCTCTCTCTCTCTCTCTCTCTCTCTCTCTCTCTCTCTCTCTCTCTCTCTCTCTCTCTCTCTCTCTCTCTTCCCAACACTTGTAACACCAATTCATCACAATTTTAAGAAGACAAAGAGAATTTCAATGGTGTCTTCAAGTCTGCTGTTTTGTCTTCAGGAAGGAGGAAAAGGAGGAGGAGGAGGAGAAGAAGAAGAAGAAGAAGAAGAAGAAGGAGCGGGAGGAAGTGAAGGAAGGAAGGAAGGAAGGAGGAGGCGGAGGTAGAGGAGGAGAGGAGGAATAGGAGGATAAGGTTTACGAGCGGTATGCGAGTAGGTCTGGGTCTCCGGTCTGGGTAGGCTGAGGCGCCGTATAAGGGGAGGGACTGAGGTAAGCAGACAGGTAGGCAGAATGTTGAGCCTACACGCTTCTGTTATGAGTCATGTCACCCATTTACCGCCCTTCTCTCTCTCTCTCTCTCTCTCTCTCTCTCTCTCTCTCTCTCTCTCTCTCTGTAAGACTCATCCTTATCTCCTTCTTTCATTCATTCTTTCATTCATTCTTTCGCTATTCTCTCTTCCTTCCCTTCTTCTGTCATTCTCCTCCTTTATCTCTTCCAACTTCTCTTCTTACGTTATTCTCTCTCTCTCTCTCTCTCTCTCTCTCTCTCTCTCTCTCTCTCTCTCTCTCTCTCTCTCTCTCTCTCTCTCTCTCTCTCTCTCTCTCTCTCTCTCTCGTCTTTGTTCTCATTATCCTATACTATTACAGACATTTTCTTTCACATTTTCTCTCTCAATATACAACGAACAGTATGGTCACCACCTCTCTCTCTCTCTCTCTCGTCTTTGTTTTCCCACTCAATACCATTACCAACATTTTCTTTCACGTTCTCTTTCTAAATATACCACCTCTCTCTCTCTCTCTCTCTCTCTCTCTCTCTCTCTCTCTCTCTCTCTCTCTCTCTCTCTCTCTCTCTCTCTCTTGCCCTAATTACTCCACACAACCACGGCGCCATAATGGATGAATAATTTAGCTTTTCTTGTCCCCACCGCCTTCTAATTACCCTCTCCCGGTCACAATAATGCTCCGTCAACCCCGCCGTTAAAGACACCCTCGCAGGACGCTTCCTAAATGAATGGTATGTGTGTGTGTGTGTGTGTGTGTGTGTGTGTGTGTGTGTGTGTGTGTGTGTGTGTGTGTGTGTGTGTGTGTGTGTGGTGGTGGGGAGGTGGGGGGGATGGGAGAGGGTGGGGGGGATTGTAGTAGTAGTAGTAGTAGTAGTAGTAGTGTTTACGAAAATAGGCCTCCAAA
>NW_026110394.1:25000-105000 GCF_024679095.1 Eriocheir sinensis | reverse complement strand
CTTTCTTCTCTATTCCTGTTTTCTTTATTTCCTTTCTCTATCCCTGTCTCCAGTCTCTCTCTTCTTCGTTGTGTTTTGATTATTGATTTCGTTTTGTTTCATGTTAACAAGCGATGCAGATTGATAACGAAAAGAAAACCACTTCCACGTTCTTCTCTATTCCTGTTTTCTTTACTTCCTTTCTCTATCCCTGTCTCCAGTCTCTCTCTTCTTCGTTGTGTTTTGATTATTGATTTCGTTTAGTTTCATGTTAACAAGCGATGCAGATTGAAAACGAAAAGAAAACCACTACCACGTTCTTCTCTATTCCTGTTTTCTTTATTTCCTTTCTCTATCCCTCTCTCCAGTCTCTCTCCTCTTCGTTGTGTTTTGATTAATGATTTCGTTTAGTTTCATGTTAACAAGCGATGCAGATTGATAACGAAAAGGAAACCACTTCTACGTTCTTCTCTATTCTTGTTTTTTTTACTTCCTTCCTCTATCCCTGTCTCCAGTCTCTCTCCTCTTCGTTGTGTTTTGATTAATGATTTCGTTTAGTTTCATGTTAACAAGCGATGCAGATTGAAAAGGAAAAGGAAAACCACTTCCACTTTCTTCTCTATTCTTGTTTTCTTTACTTCCTTTCTCTATCCCTGTCTCCAGTCTCTCTCTTCTTCGTTGTGTTTTGATTATTGATTTCGTTTAGTTTCATGTTAAGAAGCGATGCAGATTGAAAAGGAAAAGGAAAACCACTTCCACTTTCTTCTCTATTCTTGTTTTCTTTACTTCCTTTCTCTATCCCTGTCTCCAGTCTCTCTCTTCTTCGTTGTCTTTTGATTATTGATTTCTCTTTGTTTTATGTTAAGAAGCGATGCAGATTGACAAAGAGAAGAAAAAGTACTTCCACTTTTTTCTCTATTCCTATTTTCTATATTTTCTTTCTCTATCCCTGTCTCTTGTCTCTCTCTTCTTCCTATTTACTCACTTGTTTCTTCGTCTCTCAAATTCTTTACACGAATCTATATCTCTACAGTCTACATCTCATTACTTTCCTTCCTCCTCTCTTCATTCCTTCCTTTCACCTCCTATTCCTCCTCCTCTTCCTCTCGTCGTCGTCTTCCTCTTCCTTCTCCTCCTCCTACCCTTCCCCTTCCTCCTCCTCCTCCTAATACATACACTACCTTCATTTTCATTTCCACGTTTAATTTCGCTTCGTCCGTGCTATAGAAATTTCCAAAAAGCATCGTAAATTCAACTCCGGGAGGCAAGGGAGGGATACAGGAACGAGATGAAGAAGGGAAACGAGAAAATATGAGACAGAAAACCGAAAAAATATGGATGTGAAGGACGATCATTATGAAATTGCACGTAGGCGGAGGAGGAGGAGGAGGAGGAGGAGGAGGAATAAAAAAAAAGAAAAAAAGATGTAGATGAAGTTTTAATTGATTACTGCATCGCACACACACACACACACACACACACACACACACACACACACACACACACACACACACCGACACACACACATTCCCTCCCTCCTTCCTTCCTGAATGCACGCCCAACCCCTCTCTCTCTCTCTCTCTCTCTCTCTCTCTCTCTCTCTCTCTCTCTCTCTCTCTCTCTCTCTCTCTCTCTCTCTCTCCCCTTCTTACCTCTCACACATGGCTGCCTCCTGCTCTCCTCCTTCCCCTCCATCTCCTTCCCTTCCTCCCCCCCCCCCTCCAACGCATAACGGAAGGCGTGTAAATCATCGATAATCAATAAGTTAGAAAAATATTCGTCCCACACTGAGCCTTTGTCAATATCATAACCGTCAAGCCTTTCCTGCATTACTTTTTTTTTCTTTTTCGCATGACACACACACACACACACACACACACACACACACACACACACACACACACACACACACACACACACACACACACACACAATATGCATGTCCACGTTCCTCCCATCCTGCTTGCTTGCCAACATTAGGTGTCACCGGGGTTTATAAATAGAGCAAATGTCAAAGGGGTAATAAATGGCGTTCATAAGTGATGTTGATGTATGATGGTACCTTAATATTGTTGTAGAAGAGTGTTTTGTTGCACATTAACGTTATCTTCTTCCTTATATGATTTTTTTTGCGGTTATATTTTCTTTCCTTCCCTACAACCATTTTTTTTTCTTTAATTCCCCTTTCTTATTTTATTTTATTTTCTCTTTTCTGATTGAATTCCTTCCACAATTCTGTTATTTCCTTCAGTTCCTCTTCTCTTTTCTATTTTTTTTTTCGTTTCTTCAAATTTAATTCCTTCCCTACTTCTCTTTTTCCTTCAGTTCTTCTTTATTTCAGTTTTTCTTCATCGGTTCCGTTTCAATTGCTTCTTCACTTCTATTCTTTTTCTCTTCCTCTTCCCTATTTCGATATTTCTTCATATGTTCAAATTTAGTTCCTTTTCGCACTTCTTTCTCTTTTTACTTCAATTTTTCGTAACTTCTCCTGTTCTGGTTTTCTTTTCTTCGTTCTTCATACATTTCTATCTCATTTTACACCATGCATTTCTTTTGTTCTAATATAATTCCTTAACCTACTTCTCCTTCTTTCTTCAATCTTTCGTAACTTTTCTTGTTCTGGTTTTCTCTCACGTCCTTGTCCATTTTTTGTACCTCATTTTACATCATGCATTCCTTAGGTTCTAACTTAATTCCTTTCCCTACTTCTGTTTCTTTCTTCTATCTTTCGTAACTTCTCCTGGTATGGTTTTCTTTCTACCTTCTTCGTCCATTTTTTGTACCTCATTTTACACCATTTCATTTGTTCTAACTTAATTCCTTTCCCTACTTCTCTTTCTTTCTTCAGTTCGTCGTAACTTCTCCTGTTCTGGTTTTCTTTTTCTTCTTCGTCCATGTTTTGTACCTCATTTTATATCATGCATTCAATTTGTTCTAACTTAATTCCTCTCCTTACTTCTCTTTCTTTCTTCAATCTTTCGTAACTTTCTCCTATTCTAGTTTTCCTTCTTCCTTCTTCATCCATTTTTTCTCATTTTACACCATTTCATTTGTTCTAACTTAATTCCTTTCCTTACTTCCCTTTCTTTCATCAGTTCTTTGTAACTTCTCCTGTTCTGGTTTTCTTTTTTCTTCTTTGTCCATTTTTTTTGCCTCATTTTACACTATGAATTCCTTTTGCTCTCGTTTTTCCCCTCGTCCCTTTCTCCACCCTCGTTCCGTCCTAACTTCCTCCTCATTCACTCCTTTTTTCTCCCCTCGGTTCTTCTTTCCTTCTTCTCTTATCTTTTTTCTTGCATTTTTTTCCCCTCATTCCCGTCTCATGTTTTTTTTTCCCCCTCGCCCTCCCCTTCCACCCGTCTGTCACTATGTACCTCCTCCTCCTCCTCCTCCTCCCTCTCCCTCCTCTTCCCCTTCGCCCTTCCCACCCCTTTCCCTCCCTCCCTTCTCTCCCTTTCCCCTCCTCATGTCTTCCGGGAAATGGGTCTCGTAAAGTAGAAGGAGAAAAAGTGAAAACAGAAGAACACGTGTTGTACTGAGACACGGAAAAGATGAAGACAGCGAGGAGAAAGAAAGGAAGAAAGAGAATAAAGGAATAAAGAAAAAGAAAAGAAAGGAAGAAACAGAATAAAGAAATGGAATGAAGAGAAAGAAAGGAAGAAGCAGAAGAGAATTAGAATAAAGAAAAAAAAGCAAAAAAAGCAAAAACGGAAGGAAGAAAATTGAAGTGAAAAGAAAAGAAATGAGAAGAGAAATATTAATATAAGGAGAAAATGAAAAAAGAGAAAGAAAACAACTGTGAAATTTAAAAACTGATCACTTCTAAGAACACATGAACCTAAAAACAAGAACAAAAAAACAAAAAAAAAAAAAAAAAAAAAAACTTACAAAAAAAAAAAAATAAAAAAATAAACTTCAAACTTCAAACACGAACGCCAAATGACCCAAAATAAAATCAATTGAGTGACGACGAATCATAAGTCGAAAATACAACCAAGAAATGATACAAGTTTAAAAATGGAACTTCACGACAAAGGAAACAAAGAACAAAGACGAGGATACGAAAATAGAGCCTTAAAAAAAACGTGAATGATAAAAAAAGTAAAAAAAATATAATCAACTTTCCTTAGTACGAAAAAAAGATAAATAGGATGATTAAACATATATAAAGATAGGAAAAAAAATAGAAGGAAAAATAGTTAGATTTCTTAGACACTAGAAAACAAAAGATAAGGAAGATAACTACCATATGTAAAAAAGGTAAGTAAAAATAAATAATAAACGGAATAAAAGAGAATAGGAAGATAAAAATAAAAGATGCAGTGGATTATTAAATGTACAAAGCGAGAATAAATAAGGAAAAAACAAAAGGAAAATAGAGTTCCTAGGGGTCCCAAAAATAGAGTAGATAATTAGACATAAATAAAGAATGGGAAAAGAAGAAAATAAATAAAAGAAGGAGAAAAGGGGAAGGAAAATATAAGAGAAAGCGGGACTAAAAATAAATAATAATTGGAGACGAAATTTTAGTGACCAAGAAAACGTGAAAAAACAAAATAAACGGAAATAGATAAAAATAAATATAACGAAGTGAATAATAAGGCAAATACCAAAATTAGGTAAAATAAAATAAATAGGAAAAAAATGAAAATAAATATAAACTTCCGAGGACAATTAAGTGAATACAAAAACCTGAAGAAAAAAACGAAAAAAGTAAAAATAAACAATGAAGTAGAGAGCAATTAAATGAATGAAAAAAAATATATATAAAAAATAAATAACGTAGAGGGCAATTAAGTGAAAAAAAGAAAAGAAAAAAAAGAAAAAAAGAAAAGAAAGAAATGGAAGCTAAAAATAATCATAAGGAAGAGGACAGACAATTAAGGTTACAGACACAAACAGGGAAAAAAACAAACAAACAAAATAAATAAAGCTAAAAATAAAGTTAACAAAAATAAACATCCCTGAATTGCTAACACACACTCTTTACTCTTGAGGGAAAAAAAGGGAACAAAAGTGGAAAGAGAAAAGGTGGGACCATTCTATAAACAAACGCGAGACTGTCTCCTTAAACCATTTTTCACCAGGAACACAATGGCGCAGGAAGAGGCAGAGGAGGAGGAGGAGGAGGAGGAGGTGGGGGTGCAGGAGGAGGAGGGAAGGAAGAGGTGGGAGAGGATGCGGAGGAGGAGCGGTGGAGGAAGAGGAGGGGGGAGAAGAGGGAACAGGGAAGGAAGAGAGGAAGGAAGGAAAAGGAAGAACCGGAGAAGGAGGAGAAGAAAATAAGGAGAAAGAGGAGGAGGAGGAAGGAGAAGAGGGATCAGGGAAGGGAGAGGGGAGAGAAGGAAAAGGAGGACGAGGACGAGGAAGAGGAGAAGAGGGAGGGGGAAGAGGGAACAAGGAAGGAAGATGGGAGGTAAGGAAAAGGAAGAGGAGGAAAAATGGGTGGAGGAGGAGGAAGAGGAGGAGGAGGAGGAGGAGGAGGAGGAGGAGGACGACGACGAAACAAGGAAGGAAGATAAAAGTTAGCCATTCTTTTGCGAGTAGAAAATAGAAAAAGAGGAAGAGAAGGAGGAGGAGGAGGAGGAGGAGGAGGAGGAGGAGAGAGAGGAGGAAAGAAAAAAAAAAAGGAGGAAGAGAAGAAGAAAAGCGAAAAAAAAAAAGACTTGATTAATTGAGATAAATGGTGTCACAAGTCCACGGTAATGTTAAGGGAGGGAGGGGAAGGGAAAGGGAGGGAAGGGGGAAGGAAGGGAGCGAAAGGGGGGGGGGGGGGTTGACACTGGCACTAAAACAACAACAACAGGATACCAAAGAGGGAGAGAAAGTCACGTTGAATGAGGGAGTAAACACACACACACACACACACACACACACACACACACACACACACACACACACACACACACACACACACCATCTCCCCTCCCTTCCCCATTTCCCTATATCCACTCTCCCTACCCATTCTATTTCCCTATATATATCTACTCTCTACCTATTCCATTTCCCTACCTTCCCCTTCCTTATCCATCCCATCTCCCTATCCCCATTTTTCCTACTCATCCCATTTTCCTATCTCCGTTTCCTTACCCATTTCATTTTTCTTAGCCCTCTCTTCTTACCCATTCCATTTCCCTACCTTTATCTTCCTTACCCATCCCATCTCCCTACCCCCATTTTTCCTACTCATCCCATTTCCCTATCTCCGTTTCCTTACCCATTCCATTTTTCTAAGCGCCATCTTTTTACCCATTTCCCTATATCCACCCTCTTGCCCATCCAATCTCTCTGCTTCCATTTTTCCTACCCAATCCCATTTCCTTACCCATCCCATCTCCCTTAGCCCTCCTTCCTTACCCATTCCACCCCCTTACGCCCCTTTTCTTACCCATCCCATTTCCCTACCGGCATCCCATCTCCCTATACCCACTTTTTCTACCCATCCCGTTTTCTTACCTTCACCCTCCTTACCCATCCCATATCCCTACGCCCCTTCCCTTACCCATCCCGTTTCCCTACCCTCACCCTCTTTACCCATCCCATATCCGTACGTCCCTTTCCTTACCCATCCCGTTTCCCTACCCTCACCCTCCTTACCCATCCCATCTCCCTATGCCCCTTCCCTTACCCATCCCGTTTCCCTACCCTCACCTTCTTACCTATACAGTTTCCCTCAGCCCTCCTTCCTTACCCATTCCATTCCCTTCGCCCTCCTTCCTAACCCATTCCATTCTCTTAGCTCTTCTCTCTTACCCATTCCATTTCCTTACCCCCACCCTTCTTACCCATCCCATCTCCCTTTCAAGCCTTTTCTAAGCTGCTTACGTCGCCTTATCTATAGAATCTGGCCTCAAAACAGCCTTAATAGCACGTTCGCGGCCACTGATGGGAGAAAAGTCGCATTTTTACACCGCCTTCAAACCTTACGTGCCTTCCTGAGCTTCCCCGCGACCGTAAGAAGGAAACTAGAGAAAAGAGATAGAAAGTAAGCATGTTAAGTGTTTTAAAATATACGAAGGATTACCGAGTTTATTATTCCTTTTTGTGGTGAAATATATAGATAAAAATAAAAACACATTCCTTTCTGAGCTTCCCCGCGACCGTAAGAAGGAAACTAGAGAAAAGAGATAGAAAGTAAGCATGTTAAGTCTTTTAAAATATACGAAGGATTACCGAGTTTATTATTCCTTTTAGTGGCGAAATATATAGATTAAAATAAAAACGCATTCCTTCCGAGCTTCCGTGAGACCGTAAGAAGGAAACTAGAGAAAAGAGATAGAAAGAAAGCATGTTAAGTCTTTTAAAATATACGAAGGATTACCGAGTTTATTATTCCTTTTTGTGGTGAAATATATAGATAATAAAAAATAAAAAAAAATAAAAACATTCCTTCCGAGCTTCCATGAGACCATAAGAAAGAAACTACAGGGAAAATAGATGAAAAAGAAAGAATTCCAAAGCCTTTTAAAATATTCAAAGAATTATACCAAGCCTGTCATTCTTTGTTGTGACTCTACGCTTAAATTAATTATAATATCATCACCCACACCATAAAGCCAATTAAAACATCGTAAAACTTGTATTATCATGCCGCTAATTATATCACAAAACTAATTACACTATCATAATTAATCCCCGTTGGAAGATTACACGCGTTCAGGTGACCGCCATAGGAGTGATACGAAGCGAGTTTAATCCCTTGAAACACATATGGGATTAAATAGTTATATGTGTTAATAGATTCAAATTTAACACTAAGTACATCATAAACTCATCATTAGAGTAGAACGGTTACATTTCGCCGCGCTATTTCAGTTTCTCTAATGTGGGTAAACTTACCGTATGTGCCGTTGTGGGTCGATTGCAAGCATGCTGCTAGCAGCCATCACGTTCATTCATTCACGTCCACAGTGCAGGGGCTGGGTGTCAGATGTACGAGCCGCAGAAGTGACCTTTAAACTCATCAGAGTGGCTCAGTGGGTTTGCTGCCCTGACTTATATTCTGAAGACCCAGGTGGGTTCGATTCTTAGCACTCAAAGGACACAAAGAACACAAAATGAAGAACAAACAACAGCAGACCTGGGTTAGTCCTTACGAGGCTGTTTGTGACAAGCTACACTAACTCATCTAATCAAAAGTTAGTAGAAGATGAAGGACAGCAAAGGCGAAGGGTCTTCCCCATCTCCCCCATCCTCTCCAGCCAAAGCTGGCAGGAAAGGAAAAAAAGAACCATGCAGCATGGAAAACTGTGTATGAAATTATGTAGAAAGAGAAAGAACTACCATTACTGCTACCACTAACCGGGCGATAAAAGCGACAAGGACACCAGTATTAGAAAGTATCTCGTTATTACGCCGACAATGAGTAACATCTTAGTTGCTGGTTGGATTCAAAATACTTTGTCTAATTCCATTTTAAGGCCAACCGTTGTGGCTCATCAACGACACTTCAGGTTAACATTTTCGAGACTCTCAATGAATTAAAATCACAAACTAGCACTGTCAATAAAACTTCCTTCTGGGGCCCAAACTACTATAAGGAAAGGCAGAACGCAGGAGATACTAATACAGGTTAAGAATGACCTTACAAGCATCTATAGTTTAATGCCATCACAAATACGGCTAAAAAATGTCTATAAACTTACTCGAGTGCGTTAAACTACCATAATAAAAGACAGAGAAACGTGAAAAGGGATATAAGAGACAAAGCAATCATAAACTTGACCTCACACTTCCTTAAAACCACAAAACTTCAACTGTCTATAAAACTTCCTCATGTATGCTAAACTAACGGCGAGGAAAGGTTCAGTAACGTAAGGAATCTTTTATACAGGAAGATTCTAAAAGCTCTTTGGAATACCACGCACACGCAAACTACTCGATGCTAACACTCATCAAAACTAATAAACTTAAACTGGTTTATAAAACTACTCTTCCTCTGTACCACAAGGAAAGCAGAAACAAGAAATATTTATACTGAAGTTTACAGTTGCCTTGAATAAACACACACACACACACACACACACACACACACACACACACACACACACACACACACACATTACACACAAAAGACTGCTCGTACACGCCTAAACTAACGTGGGAAAGGTGTCGACGTGTGGATCCGAGGAGAAGCGTTGAGCCCCTTAAAAAGAACGCAACACCAGAACTATAACTTAGTCTATTTCTCCTGTGGTTGGGGGGTTCTGGCCCTTCCTTAATTTGGCTAGAAATTGAGGAAGGACAGCCACTTGCGCAAAGAAAGGGAAAAAAAGGGTTAATCTTCCAACACACACACACACACACACACACACACACACACACACACACACGCACACACACAAAAAAGTAGTATTTTTTCTATTGTCCCATCAGTTCCAAAGCAAGAATCAAAACAGATAGAGAGGAAGAGGAAGAGGATGGCAATGAAGAGAAGACGAAGAAGAATAAACAAACAAACAAAACAAACATTCTTCTATAAACACACACACACACACACACAAAAAAAAAAAAAATAAAAAAAACGAAAAAACAACAAAAAGATTGAACGAGTGCAGGAGGAATCAGTGAAGTAAAATCATGAATGAATAACAAATGTATGAATAACGAAAATGACAACCTTTTGACTCCTTGAGCCACATGTCCTCTTCCCCATCCTCTCCCTTTCTCCCCATCCATCGGCCAGTCCTTAGCGTGTTAAATAGGATCGCTGTTGTGCCCCTGTGTTATCCTTGCCGTGGCCTCGCCTTCCTGCTCTCTCACTGGTGCTAAGTCGCTACGGTTTCAGCGGATATGATCAGACCTGTGACACCCAAAGCAGGAGCCAATAGAAACGACGATAGAAATCGAGTTGAAGGGAGAAAGTGGGGGAGGTTTTAGAGGAGCACCTGTAAAATGAATTATGATAGGAGGGAAGCTAAAGGAGGAGAGGGGAAGGAAGGAAGGAATGGAGCTAAAAGGAAGAAAGGGACAGGGAAGAAAAGGATGAAAGGAAGGAGAGGAAGGGAAGAGAAAGGAAAAAGAAAAGGGAATAGAAAAGGAAGGGGAAGTAAAGCAAGGATGGGGAAGGATGGTAAAAGGAAGGGAAGGGAAGGAGGAGGAGAGAGAGAGAGAGAGAGAGAGAGAGAGAGAGAGAGGAGAGAGAGAGAGAGAGAGAGAGAGAGAGAGAGAGAGAGGAGTGTGAAGGGTTGGTGCAAGGATAAATAGACCCAAGTAAAATTGGAGTGGTTATTGGCATTAGCTCACAAGTATTTCTGTTATGGTGCTTGATGTCTATTATTTTTTTTTATATTTTATTTTATTTTAATTTATTTATTTTTTTGTGTGTAGTGGCTTTTGTTCTCTAGCCCTCTGGTGGCACATTTTTTTTTTACAGCAAAGAAGAACTCAAAACGAAAAAAACTATAGTAAAAAGAAACAATAAAACAATACAAATAAACAAACCTGATTAATAGTCTGGGAAATAAAGGTAAAGGTGAAGGAAAGTTATTCACCAAGTGTTATAGTATATCTCATCGCTACAAAACACATATAAAAGCTTGTGTCTTGTTATTCATTCATAACAATATGAGTCAGATAAAAAGGATGAAGTACCAATTAGACGCATATAAAGAGACTGTCAGCTTTGTCTATTAGAATAAGAGGAGGATGCGACGGTAAAGAAAAATAATAAAAAGAGAAAATACAAAGAAATATGAAAAATAAAGATAATTCTTAAATCCCTCTCTCTAAATTCCATAGCATCACATAAAACCAAACAACACGGAAAACCAAACCAAACCAAATCAAATTATATAACCTTGCTTATACTTCTTTCCTTCTTCATAAGGCTTTTCATTTTCATTTCTTCTTCTTCTTCCTCTGGTGTTTTTTTTTAGTCTAGCTCTTTCATCTTCTCTTCCTCTTTTTTTCTTTCTTCCCCTTTTTCTTCTCTTTCCTGTTTCCCTGTTTTAAGTCCCTTCCTTTCTTTTCTCGTTCTTGTCTTTGTTATTTACTCTTCTGTTTTTACAACACTCTTTCCTCTCCTTCTCCTCTGTGTCTTGTTTTTATAATTCGTCTTCTTCCTTCTTCCTCTTCCTCCAAACATTAATTTGTACATTTAAATTTTCCTGCCCGTCCGGCTCTTGAATCTTCCCTTCCCTTCCTGTTTTTGTGGTTTTGTCTTTCTTTTTCTTTTCCTCCTCCTTTCTGTTCTGAGCTTACATACTTTCTTTTTCCCTTCCTATTTCTTCTAATCTTTTATTCTTATTCTTCCTCCTCCTCCTCCTTCTCTGGCTGTCTTTCTTCCTTTTAATGTTATTTTTATTTTTCCTCATCTTCCTCCTCCTCCTCCTCCTCCTCCTCCTTCTCTGGCTGTCTTTCTTCCTTTTAATGTTATTTTTATTTTTCCTCATCTTCCTCCTCCTCCTCCTCCTCCTCCTCCTCCTCTGGCTGTCTTTCTTCCTTTTAATGTTATTCTTATTCTTCCTCATCATCTTCTACCTCCTCCTCCTCCTCCTCTTCCTCCTCCTCCTCCTCCTCTGGCTGTCTTTCTTCCTTTTAGCTCCTCCTTTTACATCCTTTCCGTTTCCTTCCTTTTTCTCGAAGTATTTATCTCATTCTTGCTCCACTTCTTCCTCCTCCACTTCCTCCTCCTCCTCCTCCATCTTCTGTCATCGTTTCTTCCTCTGTCTCTTTCATTCCTATTTCGCTAACTATTTATTTTCTTATATTTTTAATCATATATCTCTATCTTTCGTGTATATGTCCTGTCAAACTCTACTATGTTTTTTTTTCTACTTTATTGGTTATCAAGATTCTGAATATTCGTTTCCTCTCCTCCTCCTCCTCCTCCTCCTCCTTCTCTCTCCTCCTCACTTCCTCCTCCTTTCATTCACTAATCACACTTCTCTTTCATACGCTCCTCTCTGCCTCTTCTCTCTGTGCTGCCCAATTACTTTACCTAACTGGCTGTCATTCAAGTGTCTCCCTCTACCTCCTCCTCCTCCTCATCCTCCTTCTCCTCTTCTTCTTCCTACTCCTTCTCTTCTTCCTCCTCCTTCTCCTCCTCTTTATGCTACGCCCACGCTATATATGTTTTCTTTATATCTTCTTTCGCCACATTAATTAAAGTTTATTTTGAGAGAAGTTATCGCAAATTGAGAGACAATAAAAAATTACTGAAATAGAATAATGATGAGTTGAAAAAAAATGTGAGTTGAATTTTCTCTATTTCTCTCACTCTCACTCTCTCTCTCTCTCTCTCTCTCTCTCTCTCTCTCCATCAGGCAACGAAACAGCAGGATCAGCATCTATAAACCTTCTTCTTCTTCTTCCTCTTCGTCTTCCTCTTCCTCTTCCTCTCTTCCTCCATTCCTATCCCCCTTTCTCCTTTCCTCACTCTCTCCTTCGTTCCTTCCTTCACATCCCTTTACTTCACACTGTCAATGCTTTCTCCTCCTCCTCCTCCTCCTCCTCCTCCTCCTCCTCCTCCTCCTCCAGATCCTTTTTCTCTCTTCTTCCGTTCCCCTCTTTCCCTCCCTCTCAGTCTCTCCTTCCTTCACTTTCTCTCTCCCTTCCTCTCTTTCCCTCTTCTTCCTCCCTTTCCTTCTTCCTCCGTCCCTACCTTTCCCTATATCCTTAACTGTATTTCCCTCTCTTTTTTTCCCTCCTTCCGTCTCCTTCCCTCTGTTTCCCTCTCCTTTTCTATCTTTCCCTTCCTCCCTCCCTATCCCTCCTTTCCTTTCCTCCCTTCATTTACTTTATAGCGTCCTTCCTCTCCGCCCCTCCATCTATATAACCTTCCTTTATCATCCTTCTGTTTGTTTTGTTCCTATTATGTATGGTTGGAAGGCTTACGAGGGGCTAGGTTAACATTAAGGGGGGGGGGGTAGGTTACCGCTGGACTGGGGGTTTGGTTGCTACATAAGGGATTGGGTTAGCATGGAAGTAAGGTTAGGGTAGTACTGAAGGGGTCTATCGTTTATAGTTTTGGGGGGGTTAAATTAGCATCTACGTATGGCGTCTTTATTTTGTTGATATGTCGTTAGGGGAAAAAATACACAACAAACTAAGGTGCCATTTAGGAGGCTTAGATTACTTATCAGTGTGTGAATTGTTGGTTTGGTTACTGAACGCTATTGATGCTGTTCCTTACATGACGTAATTTAAACGTGCGTTCTCCTTTTTGTATTGGCCGACATCCATTTTTTTGTGTGTGTTGGCCGAAATTCATTTTTTTGTGTGTGTTGGCCGAAATCCATTTTTTTGTGTGTGTTGGCCGAAATCCATTTTTTTGTGTGTATTGGCCGAAATCCATTTTTTTTTTGTATTGGCCGACATCCATTTTTTTGTGTGTGTTGGCCGAAATCCATTTTTTTGTGTGTGTTGGCCGAAATCCATTTTTTTGTGTGTGTTGGCCGAAATCCATTTTTTTGTGTGTGTTGGCCGAAATCCATTTTTTTGTGTGTGTTGGCCGAAATCCATTTTTTTGTGTGTGTTGGCCGAAATCCATTTTTTTGTGTGTTGGCCGAAATCCATTTTTTTGTGTGTGTTGGCCGAAATCCATTTTTTTGTGTGTGTTGGCCGAAATCCATTTTTTTGTGTGTATTGGCCGAAATCCATTTTTTTTTTGTATTGGCCGAAATCCATTTTTTTTTTGTATTGGCCGAAATCCATTTTTTTTTGTATTGGCCGAAATCCTTTTTTTTTTTTGTATTGGCCGAAATCCTTTTTTTTTTTGTATTGGCCGAAATCCATTTTTTTTTGTATTGGCCGAAATCCATTTTTTTTTGTATTGGCCGAAATCCTTTTTTTTTTTTGTATTGGCCGAAATCCATTTTTTTGTGTGTGTTGGCCGAAATCCATTTTTTTGTGTGTGTTGGCCGAAATCCATTTTTTTGTGTGTGTTGGCCGAAATCCATTTTTTTGTGTGTTGGCCGAAATCCATTTTTTTGTGTGTGTTGGCCGAAATCCATTTTTTTTGTGTGTGTTGGCCGAAATCCATTTTTTTGTGTGTGTTGGCCGAAATCCATTTTTTTTGTGTGTGTTGGCCGAAATCCATTTTTTTGTGTGTTGGCCGAAATCCATTTTTTTTGTATTGGCCGAAATCCATTTTTTTGTGTGTGTTGGCCGAAATCCATTTTTTTTTGTATTGGCCGAAATCCATTTTTTTTGTATTGGCCGAAATCCATTTTTTTTTGTATTGGCCGAAATCCTTTTTTTTTTTTTTTGTATTGGCCGAAATCCTTTTTTTTTTTTGTGTTGGCCGAAATCCATTTCACTACATACCCACACAATAGCTGCGTGTCACGAAACGCGAAAAATTAATCCTTACCAGGAAAGGATTTAACCGGCGCCGGGGATCGAACCCGCAACCAGCGAGAAGGGAAAACCACTCCTTAACCAGTCGGCCAAAGAGTGAGGTTTTGAGAGACCCATCAGGCGAGTCAGGAACTACATTTTACGTGTCCCGTTTATGTGTTTTATCAGTTATGCGTTATTTTTGTCATCCTCTCAGCGGTATCGTCAAGTAACGTAACTAGTATACGTGAAACTTAACTTCATGAACCCTAATAATGCTGCTGTATACATGACAATTTTCTCACATCGAATCATAAAAACTTGTCTCGGATTCTAATTTAAAATAATAATTGTTTCTAGAGACGCAGGAAGGCTAGGAGGGCAACATCAGTGGCACTCAACAGGGCACCGTGCAAGCAAACACACACCTGTCGCATTCTTCCAGCGTGAGCCTGTGTTTGCGATCTTTATATTCTGCGACCTTTATTGCTCGCCATCGCTTACCTGTTGCATACGATAATTTTCTCGCTCATCTTTCTCATTGGCGGGCGTCGGCAGCATCGCCCAGTGAAATGAATTACCTATACATGATGCTAATATATAGGTGCAAGGGTTCGCTGGCCTCTCTTGTTTATTTATTCGTGTGTCGTTACTTTGATGTGTTCGGCATATATTATTGAGGGTTATGTTACGAGATAGGAAAGTGTGACGCCAATACTTCATCAACGGTGAGAGGAAGTGGAAGTGGGAGACAGGCAGTGAGGGAGGGAGAGAAAAAGGGATAGAGATGGAAAATGGAAACAAAGCCAAGAGTGTTTGACAAATGGGAAGAATTTAGAGAATATTGAAGAGCTTGAAAGAAACGGAAGAAGAGAAAAAAAGGATCTGGAGGAGGAGGAGGAGGAGGAGGAGGAGGAGGAGGAGGAGGAGGAGGAGGAGGAGGAGGAGGAGGAGGAGAAAGCATTGACAGTATGAAGTTAAGGGACGGGAAGGAAGGGATGAAGGAGAGAGTGAGGAAAGGAGAAAGGGGAGATGAGAATGAAGGAAAAGAGGAAGAGGAAGAGAAAGGATTATAGATGTTGATCCTGCTGTTTCGTTGCGTGATGGACGAGAGAGAGAGAGAGAGAGAGAGAGAGAGAGAGAGAGAGAGAGAGAGAGAGAGAGAAGGCAGGGTGGTTGACACTGATGGGCAGCAATGACAGCCTCTGACAAACACATTTTTTTTTTACTCGTTTTCTGTCTTAATTTTTCAGTTCAGAGACGTTTGTGATACAGTGATGGAAAGGTGCTGGCAATGACGCTATAAATATATGTCTTAGTTTTCATTTACGTGTTGTACGGAAGCGTTGATGGCAGTGATAGAAAAGGCGTTGGCAATCACGTTAAAATGTCTATGTTCTTTTCATTTCTGTGTTGTCTATACGGAAGCGTTGGTGACTCAGTGATAGGAACGACACGGAACTCAGTTAATGTCACTTTTCTTCCTTGATTTCCCAGCTTAATGTCGTACGTGTGAGTGGACTGAATGTTATATGAAAGCCAGGTGATGGTGAAGTGATATATAAAAGGTATTCATATATAGTGGTTCTTAGGCATATATAAATAAAATCAAACGGGTCTGAAGCGAACGTGTAATAGTTTTAATGGAATTCCTGATTTGTTAGGTAAGTGTTAAATGGGAAGACTTGCTGTGTAACATGAACGTGTAGTGAAGGTGACGGATTGGGGGGCGATATGGTCATGCTTACATATTTATTACAAAAGTGAGAGGGGTGTTAAGCAGTACAAGTATGTATATAGCATGATTTAGTGCTAAGGTGATGGTGACGGTCGAGATGGTGTTGGTGGTCATACTTATTTGTTTTTCATTATATAAGTGAGATCCTTGTCCTGCTTGTTCCAGGACTTCAGGTTAATGCACACGAGAACTGATTGACATATGATTTGAGTCTATGATGTTGTTAGTAATGCAGTATAGAATTCTTAGTAACGGAACTGAAATTGAAATCCGAAGTGCATGATAAAGGTCATACTCAGGAAACTCCTCTCTGACCCCTTAACTTGTTCCATAATGTGTCACAGATGGATTGCATTGTGATGAAAGTTGTCGTAGGAGGAACTGAGTGGAACAAGGGTGTTAGTAGTTTTTTTTTTTTTTTTTTTTTTTTTTTTTTACGTCGAAATCTGTTGCGCCGGTAGGCTTTCTTGAGGGGTCTGGTGGTCTGCCCGAGCCCGTCTTAGTGCAAGCAAGTGTTTATAGTGGAGCCACCTTTTCTTGACTCATGCTGCCCCCGGAGCTCATTCTTGAATGATTTGGACGGTTCTAGAGTCCGGGTTGATGGGTGGTCATCAGGACAGCATGTGGGTAGTCTCAGGCCACTCGGCGGTGACTGAAAAGGCACAGGTGGTAGCGGCGGATTCGAGCCCGCGTCGTCCAGAACGTGGTGAAAACGGGGCCCTCACGCTAACCACTCAGCCATCGCCTACCCAATGGTATAGGAATGGGGAAGATATTAATCGTAGCAGTTAATCAATGTGGGTTATATTTCTTAGTTCGGGAGTTAAATGTTGTATGTGTGGTTTGTGAGGCGAGATTGTGGTGGAATGCTCAGTAGATGGAAGATGTCCGTAGTCATGCGTTACGGTAAAAAATGGGGCAAAATGTTTAACCTGTCAATTACGTCCCTTGATTGGGGAAATAAATGCTGCATGTGCGGCGTGATGAGTGGTGCGGTGTGTCAGCGTGGACGTTGTTGATGGCAATGTTTAAATGTGTAAATGATGGAAAGATTACGTTCGTGTAAATCATTAAAGCGTCACGCGGTGCAGGGCTGAAAATACATCTCTTTTTGTGCGACATGCTCTGCTTTATTTCCGTTTTCTGTTTTTTACATAGATATTTTTTTTTAATAAGGAGCATTTTTTTTTTTATAATACGACCTTAGTAAATAAGTGTAAGAAATTAGACTTTTCGGACAGACGATTGAAGTATTTCGTACCTTGAGGCGAGCTGTGAAAAAGGTACGAACGTGAAGGATGTATTTCGAGGCCTTATTATGCAACATCCACAGCCTAGCACCAGGCTGGGATGAAGTCATTCCTCACGCGGAAATAAATTCCTGGTTCGGGGTGAGAAAAAAATAGCGCAAGGATTTTATATATATATCAATAAATTAATGATACTGGTGCCATGTGATGTTGCTTGACATTTGTACAGTAATGTTGTGGCGCTGATAAAAATATGATAAAATTTAAGACAGTGTTGTGTACTTATCTAATACAGTGAAATTTAAAGCTATATAAATCTATCCTAGACTCAGTATTAGTATTTCTTTGATATCGAACGTCTAGAATTTGCATCGGCACCGGGGAGGTAATTGTTCGTTGGCATCAGCAGCAGTCAAGTAATGTTCAGTAAAGGGCAGTAAAGGGCAGTAATGGGTCAGTAATAAGTCACTCTATCAATTTCAATATCGGCAGAAACAGTGGTATCGGAACAGCCTTATGCGAGGTAGACCCATGAGAGGGAGAGGGAGAGGGAGGGAGAGGAAGAGAGAGAAACCGAGTGTGTGTGTTTACATTTATTTGATGGGGAACCTAAGTATGTGTGCTAATAAACCAAACTTTGAAATGCATGGAATATCAGCGTTGAAATAGTTGTTGGCTGATGTAGGAAACTAATCAAACGGAGGAGAGTCAGATCCTTGCCGGGAGTGATGTTGCAAATGGGAGTTGTTTTAATATTTTGAGTATCTGTTTTATGTTGGTAGTAGCAGCGGTAGTAGTAGAAGTAGTAGTAGTAGTACTAGTAGTAGCCGTGATAGTAGTAATGGTTGTAGTAGAAGTAGTAGTAGTATTGGTGATAGTAGTACAGTAGTAGTAGTAGTAGTGGTAGTAGTAGTAGCAACAGCAGCAGTAGTAGTAGTTGTAGTAGAAGTAGTAGTAGTAGTAGTAGTAGTAGTAGTAAGAAGAAGGAGGAGGAGGAGGAGGAGGAGGAGGAGGTAGTATCGTCTTCAACACACACAAAAAACCGAACAAAATAAAAAAAAAGTAAAATAAATAAAATAAACTTAATAAATAAATAAGTTCAGAAAGAAAGAAAAAAATTAATAAACAAAACAGACAGACAACCAATCAAACAAACAAGAGTAATTAATTTTTGCGGATAACAGATTTTTTTCTTCCCTTTTCTCAGGTAAGGAAAGAAGAGGACAGCGCCGTGGGACCAGCCAGCCGCTTCGCCTAAGATGACGTAAGTGTTATGTGTGCGTGTGTATGTATGTGTCTCCGTGTGTATAGGGAAGGTTAAGGTAGGGTCACAGGCTTCACTAATCCACTTTCTCTTTCAGGTAATTAATGTTTCCTGGAAGTTGATTTTACAGGTGCGTGTGTGTGCGTGCGTGCGTGCGTGTGTTCGTGTCCCCGCAAAGAAGTTCTGGGTTTAAAGTTTTTCAAGTTTTTCCTCTCCCCGATTTTCTCCTTTGCATTTCCTTTAGGACTTTTTTTTTCGCCTCCCGCCTTCCCTCATCTGTCTAATGCTTCTTTCGTTCCTTCCTCCCCGCGGTGTTATTTCTCATTCCCTTACGTGGTAGCAAATACGTTTCCTGTTATCTCATTTTCCTTAACTTTATTCTCTTAACCTAGATTTTCCCCCCTATGGTAGAGGTATATTTTAGCATCAACTTATTCCCCTTCACACACGTAGTAAATCTTTTTTGAGTTAGATTTTTTTTCCCTATAGTTTAGTAATATTTTATCATCAACTTATTCCCCTTCACACACGTAGTAAATCTTTTTTGAGTTAGATTTTTTTTCCTTATAGTTTAGTAATATTTTATCATCAACTTATTCCACTTCACACACGTAGTAAATCTGTTTTGAGTTAGATTTTTTTTCCTTATAGTTTAGTAATATTTTATCATCAACTTATACCCCTTCACACATGTTGTAATTATTTTTAAGGTTGATTTTTCCCCAATGGTTCAGGTATAATATTTTAGCATTACCTTATTTCTTGTCACACATGTAGTAAAGATATGGATGGCCTAATGGAGTATCACTTTTTTCCCTTCATCTGTTTCCCTTAATCTATTTTTCCCCATAAAGCGACATATTTCAGCATATATTTATTCTCACTGGCATTCATTTGGCACTAAAGATACGTGTCGTCACAGAGAGTATTACGTTTATCCCCTCAGTCTTCCCTTCTGTTAGTTCTTCATGAAAGGGATAAGAATTAGCATTAACGTATTCACATTAAGATGATTTCTACGTCAAGCTACTACATATACTGCATCATTTATCGCTCTCAATCTTACCTCCTTTTGATTCTTCATAAAAGGGATAAGTATTAACATTGGCTTTTAACTCAAATAATTTCTATGTTAAGCTAAATAGACTGAATTATGGCTGTAGGTTACGTGGGCATAAGCCATTGCTATGCTTTTAATTGTCCGCAAGTTCATTTTTTTATCATTTTTTGTTCTGTGTTGCTTTTGGAAAGGTTGCATCTTGCCTCTCCTCTATGCTTTCCTCTTCCATCTTTCTCCTTTTCCTCTTGGTCCTCGTTTGTAATAGACACATATTGCCTCAACCCACTTATATATCTTTTTCTTGTCATAAACCTACCTTCCCCTACCTACAACCTCCTCTCTCCCTTCCCCTCCTCTTTTAACATAACCCTTTGCCTTCCTAATCTCATATTTTATCCGCTAGTTTTGGTATGGATATATCTTGCCTTTCTCTTCTATCTGAATCTCCCCTCCCCGCTACCTGCAGCCTTCTCTGTCTTCTCTTACTCGTCCTTTGAAATGGCTACAAACTGCTAATTCCCCATGCCTTTCCTTTCTATCTAATCCTTACCTCCCTTTACCAACAGCCTTCTCCTGTATCTTCTCCTACTCCTCCTTTGAAATAGCTTCAAATTGCTCATTCCCCATGCCTTTATTTTTTATTTATTTAATCCTTACTTCCCTCTACCAACAGCCTCCTCTGTCTCCAACCGTTCTTTGCTCCCCGGTCTTGTGTCTGACGTAACTCTTCCCTTTTTCTGTCCCTGTGGTGTGACAAACATGTTTCCAGGCCATTACATGCTGCCTCTCCTAACCCTTCACCTCCCTCGCGACCACTCCTAACCGCTGAACCTTTCCTTGTCCTTTTCCGCTCTGTCCAGCCAGCCTTCATAGCAACATTTTTTGCCATTTCGTGTTGTTCCTGTATACCGTTTACTCTGGTTTCTTCTCTTCTTCCTTGGCGTTTTACCTCCTCTTGTGACCTAGCTTGTTCCTATTCCAGCCCTCTCTGCGTTCTACTGGTCTTCATAACAACAGTTTCAGCCATTTCGTGTTGTTTTTATATATAGTTTACTCAGGTTCCTTCTCTTCTTCCTTGGCGTTTTACCTCCTCTTCTGACCTAGCTTGCTCCTATTCCAGCCCTCGCTTCGTTCTACTGGTCTTCATAACAACAGTTTCAGCCATTTCGTGTTGTTTTTATATATCGTTTACTCAGGTTCCTTCTCTTCTTCCTAGGCGTTTTACCTCCTCTTCTGACCTAGCTTGTTCCTATTCCAGCCCTCCCTTCGTTCTGCAAGTCTTCATAACAACAGTTTCAGCCATTTCGTGTTGTTTTTATATACCGTTTACTCTGGTTTCTTCTGTTCTTCCTTGGCGTTTTACCTCCTCTTCTGACCTAGCTTGTTCCTATTCCAGCCCTCTCTTCGTTCTACAAGTCTTCATAACAACAGTTTCAAGTATTTTTTCCCTTGTTACCTCTCCCTTGGCTTTCTCTCTCCACTTCTTTCATGGTTCTGTATATCCTCCCTGTATCTCCTTGTTATGTAACCTCAACCATCTCATTTTATTTGTTTCTTTACTGGTTTCCTTGTTATGTAACCTCTACCGTCTCCTTCATTTTATTTGTTTCTTTTCTGGTTTCCATGTTAAATAGCCTTTACTATCCATTTTTTTTTTTTTATAGTTTCAGTGCTAATAACCTCTACTGTCTCCTTCATTTTATCTATTTCCTCTTCAAGTTTCCTTGCTAAGTAACCTCTACTATCTTTATTTTATTTTTTCATTGTATATTCACTTAACTAACGTCTACTGTCTCTATTTTATATATTTCTTTTAGTTACCCCGTTATGTAACCTCTACCCCTCCTTGACCCCTTTGGCCCTGTTCCTTTTTCGGCCTCCATTATATATTCACTAAGTAACCTCTACTATCTCTATTTTATATATTTCTTTTAGTTACCCTGTTGTGTAACGTCTACCCCTCCTCTACCCCTTTGATCCTGTCCCTTTTTCGGCCCCTGTCCTCTTTACGTTAGCCCTTCGCTGTGCCTCGGCTGTTTCTTCGCCTCCCCAGTCCTTGGTTACGTGCTTGTCTGCCTCACCCTTCGCGCTTGTCCTGCACTGCCCGACATCCATCCGCCGCCTGCCTGCCTCTCAGCGTGTTGTGGTGAGTGTTGACTGGTCGGGTTATTTTTTGAATGCCAATGTTTCTGAATGCCAGTGTTTCTGAATGCCAATGTTTCTGAATGCCGATGTTTCTGAATGCCAATGTTTCTGAATGCCAATGTTTCTGAATGCCGATGTTTCTGAATGCCAATGTTTCTGAATGCCACCTGTTTCTGAATGCCAATGTTTCTGAATGCCAATGTTTCTGAATGCCGATGTTTCTGAATGCCAATGTTTCTGAATGCCAATGTTTCTGAATGCCAATGTTTCTGAATGCCGATGTTTCTGAATGCCACGTGTTTTATCTTCGTATTTTTTGTGTTCTTTTAATCATGAGACATTTTGGTGGTGTTTTATGTAACTGTATTTTTTCTTTATTCAGGTTTTGCTTATTGTTTCTAACTTGTAACTCTATTGCTTGTAGCTTTATTCCTTCTATGTTTAATTCTAAGCTTTTTCTTGTATCTCATTTGCACATTTTCCTGGGTGAATGTGATTATTTCAATTTTATGGTAAGGGAAATATGCGCCGAATTCATATTTACATATATATGATACCATGATTTTGATTACCACTTACAAATATTTGGTTTTAAGCCTTGTCACACATTTTATTAGTATTTTTTGCTGAATGATAGTTATTACCTCTATTTACTGATGTTTCTGCGATAAGTTTTATTTTGTGTTTCTGTAAATATATATACCACTGACAAAAATTACAAAAAAAATGCAGAGATAAAAGCTGCAAGTCTACACACATCAGCAATATCACAGATGTTTTTATTATTCGTTTTACATTTCTTCCGCTTGACGCCACACTCGTTCTCGCCATGTCGTCACCGTCCATCTCGTGCGATTGGCCGATGCGGAACGTAATGCCAAACAAAGTCCCCGGGAGGAGTGCGCCGCGTTTCACTTCAGTAGACGCCGCGCCATTTAACTGAGTGGTTGCGCTGCTCTCTGTTGCGTAAAATCATTCGGGAAAACAACGAAAACCTTACATTGTTTATTGCCTCGTGTCGTTTGTAGTTATATATAGCTTTTCACACGTCTCATAGTTAGGAAGACTTCACATTATCTATTGTTTCGTGTTGTGTGTAGTTATGTTTTCATTTCGTAACTGCACATAACAACGGAAACTTTACATTATTTATTGTTTTAAGCATGTGTAGTTGTGTGTGTGTTCTAAATCCCCTGACTGTGGATTTCCTACAAGAAGACATCACCAAGCTACAGGAATGGAACAAAAAGTGGCTGCTACAATTCAATGAAGAAAAATGTAAAGTCATACGTCTCTTCCATCTTCTACCTACCCTTCGCTCATGTCTCCACTCTTGCCAACCAAAGTGAAACCGCAAAAAAGTAAGCTATCATTAAGCTGAGTTCATCCACTGCCTGAGAAGAAGAAAGGGGAGCAGCAGCAGGAGCAGGAGGGAGGAGGATAATGGATGGGCGTAAAGCGAAAGTAGGCCATCTATCTTTTTCAATGGTTATGAGGCGGACTGATGACATTAAGTGGTAGGGATGATGAGGCTGACAGACCGGTGGCGTGCAGGGAGTGAGGGGAGGGAGGGAGGGATGTAGAGGGAGAGAATGAGGGAAAGAGTTAGACGGGGTGGGAAAGGAAGGGTGAGAGAGGGAAGGAATGGGAGGCTGGGAGAGAAAGAAAGGAGGAAGGGAAAGGGGGAGGCAGGGATGTAGAGGGAGAGAATGGGGTAAGGAGGGAGACGGAGAGGGAAAGGAAGAGTGAGAGAGGGAAGGAATGGGAGGCTGGGAGAGAAAGAAAGGGAAAGGAAGAGGCAGGGAAAGGGGGAAATTGAGAAAGGGAGAGTGACGGAAATGTTGAGGCAGGGAGAGAGGGGAGAGGGAGGAAAGGGAAGGAAGGAGACGGAGAGGGAAAGGAAGGAATGGGAGGCTGGGAGAGAAAGAAAGGGAGGAAGGGAAAGGGGTAGGCAGAGAAAGGGAGAGTGAAGGAACTACTACTACTACTACTACTACTACTACTACTACTACTACTACTACTATTACTACTACTACTACTATTACTACTACTACTACTGCTCTACACCATCTCTACTACTAATAAGACTACCAGTTCTACATTGTCACCTCTCCTAACTTCTTAATCTCCTCCTCCTCCTCCTCCTCCTCCTCTTCCTTCTCCTCCTCCTCCTCCTCCTCCTCCTCCTCCTCCTCCTCCTATTTGCATATCACATTTGCATCAGCTGCCACGTGTGTCTATGGGCGCCGAGGCAGGTGTGTGTGTGTGTGTGTGTGTGTGTGTGTGTGTGTGTGTGTGTGTGTGTGTGTGTGTGTGTGTGTGTGTGTGTGTGTGTATGGACTGCGAGGAGGAGGAGGAGGAGGAGGATGAGGAGGAGGTGATGGTTGAGATGTATCAGCGTAAGAAGGGAGGAGAAGGAGGAGGAGGAGGAGGAGGAGGAGGAGGAGGAGGAGGAGTTGATGATGCAATAATGATGTAGGGAAGCCTGATGAGAATACTGAAGAGAGGAGGAGGAGGAGGAGGAGGAGGAGGAGGAGGAGGAGGAGGAAGAGGAGGAAGACATGATAGTGATGGAAACGGGGAAACATGAATGTGAAGGCAACAGAGAGAGAGAGAGAGAGAGAGAGATTTGTAGCCTCTTGCTGTGATTGCTTTCGAGAGATAATTTACTGGAAACACACACACACACACACACACACACACACACACACACACACACACACACACACATACACACATACACACAAAATATGGAGATTGTTTGACTAGGCAATGCTGTATCCAACTATTCAAAGATATCATTTATAGTATATTTTATCAGTATGACTAAACAAAATTGGATTTGCATCGGTCTTATATATGGAAGGGTTTGAATAGCTTATAATTATTCAATCGTCTATTCCTTGAGTGAGATTAACGTAGCCATTTCTCTTTATTAATACACTATTCACAATCATGGTATTTCTTTATCAGCTTCATTTAATTCACCCTCCCGAAAAATAAGCATGAAAAATAAATTATGGAAGGGTTTGAATAGCTTATAATTATTCAATCGTCTTTACCTTGAGTGAGTTAACGTAGCCATTTCTCTTCATTTATACACTATTCACAATCATAATATTTCTTTATCAGCTTCATTTAATTCACCCACGCGAAAAATAGGTATGAAAAATAAATTATGGAAGGTTTTGAATAGCTTATAATTATTCAATCGTCTTTACCTTGAGTGAGTTAACGTAGCCATTTCTCTTCATTTATACACTATTCACAATCATAATATTTCTTTATCAGCTTCATTTAATTCACCCTCCCGAAAAATAGGTATGAAAAATAAATGATGGAAGGGTTTGAATAGCTTATAATTATTCAATTGTCTATACCTTGAGTGAGTTTAACGCAGCCATTTCTCTTCATTTATACACTATTCACAATCATGGTATTTCTTTATCAGCTTCATTTAATTCAACCTCCCGAAAAATAGGTATGAAAAAAAATTCAAACATACACTTTGAGTTTCAACATAGCAAATGCTCTTCACTTATTCCTCATTCACAATCGCGTTATTTTTCATCAGTTTCATCCACTTCATACCCGAAAAACAGGCGTGAAAAATATAATGAAAACACTCCAGTTAATGAATATTCTTTTGACATGACAGCCCGCGTCGGAAAAATGGTTTACGACTTACGGTTTAAGCTTTAGTGTGCACGCTATGTATTAGGTAAAAAATAAAGAGGTGTAATAGCGAGAAAAAATATGTATAGATGAAAAAAAAATCGCTATCAAATCTGTAACGTTAATTTAGAAAGAGGTATAATAGCGAGAAAAAATATGTATAGATGAAAAAAAATCGCTATCAAATCTATAACGTTAATTTAGAAAGAGGTGTGACAGCGAGAAAAAATATGTATAGATGAAAAAAATCGCTATCAAATCTATAACGCTAATTTAGAAAGAGGTATAATAGCGAGAAAAAATATGTATAGATGAAAAAAAATCGCTATCAAATCTATAACGTTAATTTAGAAAGAGGTGTGATAGCGAGAAAAAATATGTATAGATGAAAAAAATCGCTATCAAATCTATAACGCTAATTTAGAAAGAGGTATAATAGCGAGAAAAAATATGTATAGATGAAAAAAAATCGCTATCAAATCTATAACGTTAATTTAGAAAGAGGTATAATAGCGAGAAAAAATATGTATAGATGAAAAAAAATCGCTATCAAATCTATAACGCTAATTTAGAAAGAGGTATAATAGCGAGAAAAAATATGTATAGATGAAAAAAAATCGCTATCAAATCTATAACGCTAATTTAGAAAGAGGTATAATAGCGAGAAAAAATATGTATAGATGAAAAAAATCGCTATCAAATCTATAACGTTAATTTAGAAAGAGGTATAATAGCGAGAAAAAATATGTATAGATGAAAAAAAATCGCTATCAAATCTATAACGTTAATTTAGAAAGAGGTGTGATAGCGTAAAATTTATATATAGATGAAAAAAAATCGTTATCAAATCTATAACGTTAATTTAGAAAGAGGTGTAAAAGCGTAAAATTTATATATAGATGAAAAAAAAAATCGCTATCAAATCTATAACGCTAATTTAGAAAGAGGTGTGATAGCGTAAAATTTATATAGATGAAAAAAATCGCTATCAAATCTATAACGCTAATTTAGAAAGAGGTGTGATAGCGTAAAATTTATATATAGATGAAAAAAAAATCGCTATCAAATCTATAACGTTAATTTAGAAAGAGGTGTAATAGCGTAAAATTTATATATAGATGAAAAAAAAAATCGCTATCAAATCTATAACGCTAATTTAGAAAGAGGTGTGATAGCGTAAAATTTATATATAGATGAAAAAAAAATCGCTATCAAATCTATAACGTTAATTTATGATGTTTTAAAGTTAGTTGGCCGGAGAAAAAATAGATTTACTGTCATTTTAAACTTCACAACGTTTTATAAAAGAAAAACATGGAAAAAAAATTGTGAATAATGAAAAAACTGTACTCCATCACATCTTTGACTTGAATTTATGATAGTTTAAAGTAAAGTTACCCGGAGGAAAAACAGGGGGAAATATGATCATTTTTGGCTTCATTGTATGTTTAATAAAGAGAAAACTGAGATAGAACAACCTGAAAAAATATGACGAGAAAAAAACGCTGCAAAATCCATACCATTTAATTTATGATGCTCTAAAGTTGAGTTATACGCAGAAAAAAGCGATTTATTATTATTTTAAGCTTCACCGAACGTTATATTGAAGAAAAAGATGGATTGAGTTACCTAAAAACATTTGTGAATAAAGAAACAAACGCTATCAAATATACCACTAATTCATAATGCTTAAAACTTAAATTACCCTCAGGAAAAAAAAGATATTCTCATTCCAAGCTTCACTGAACGTTATATAGAAGAAAAAGATGGATGGATAACCTAAAAACATACGTGAATAAAGAAACATGAACGCGATCAAATATACCACTAATTCATGATGCTTAATAGTTAACTTTCCTCCAGGAAAAAAAAAAAATCTTTATTTTTTTACTCGTTCACAAACATTGGTATCTTAACGTATATATATTTTTTACCTTATAACCATTCTAATCTTCCTCCTCCTTCTCCTCCTCCTCCTCCTCCTCCTCCTCCTTGTCATCATCATCATCACCATCATCGTTCTAATAATGATAATAACGATAGTAATTATATCTTCATTATTCATACATTCCCTGTGGCTATTTTCGTCACCCTGCGTCACGCCTAGAAGTGTGATGGAGTGTGATGGAGTGTTCCTCATCAGTGTGTTCTCACGACTCGCGGCGGGAGGCGGAGGAAGCAGGGTGAGACAATCGAGGTGAAAGGTGGAGGCTGGGGGATATGACGAGTGTTCTCCTGTAAGCGATATCGTCAATACTAGCCCTCGGGATCGTCTTTTTTTATAATAATAATCTCGTCTTTCCTGTGACGAGGAATTACTCTGACTGATACGTGAATGAGCGGCGAATGTAGCATCGCAGTGGCGGCGGCGTCGGCGGCGGTGTTGGTGGTAGCGTTAGGAGTATCACCTGTGAGGAGAAACATCAGTGGTAGCAATAAGTAACAGCGACAGCGGGATCGGTAACAGCGCACCAAAAGACCATCAGTGGCGGCGGCAGTAACAGACGCGGCAACATCGAGGCAGTACAAGTTGACCAAAGGGAACTGATCCCTCTCGGCGCCTCCTGAAGCGACGGGGATCCGCTTACCGAGTCTTTTCCTTTGTGGCGCCGCCCGTTGAGTGGCGACAGCAGCGGCGGCGGCGGCATCAGGAGCACCGGCGGCGGCGGCGGCAGGGGCATTAGCTGCAGCAGGAGGAGGAACAGTGTGCTCAGAATGGTACACACGTAAGCCACTTATGCCGCCAGGGTGAACACACACACACACACACACACACACACACACGTACTACTGATACTCTTGTTTTTCCCGCCGCCGCCGCTGCTCAAATGCCAATGCTTCGGGTATTGTCGTTTTTTTATTGCGAGCGTCTCTTGTTTTGTTGCTGTTGTTGTCGTGCTGCTCCGTCTGCTGCTGCCCTGGTGACGACAGCAACGAGGACGACGACAATATATTATTATTATTATTATTATTATTATTATTATTATTATTATTACTATTATCATCATCATCATCATCCCCTTAGTACTATTACTCTTCTAGTAACAATAGCAATCATCTTAACAGCTACAGTAATTGGTGATGATATAAATGATAATAATGATGATAATAAGGATAACAGAGATAACACTCATAAAAGTAGCAATGATGTGGAGAAGCGGAGGAGGAGGAGGAGGAGGAGGAGGAGGAGGAGGTGTGATGTTGGTAAAGTGAGGAAGAGAGGGAGAAAAAGAATGGGAAGTGATGAAATGAAAATAAAGGGAGGGGTCGGAAAAATAAAATAGGAGAAAGGGAATCAAAAGAAAGCAAAAGAAAAATAGGGAAGACGAGGGGAAAAAAGTCGTGAGAGAGGAAAGGAAATGAAAAGGGTGGAGGTAAGGGGAAGGAGGAGGAAAAGGAGCAGTAGGTAAGGGAGAGAAAAGGGAGCTAATAAGGCCGAGAAATTAATAAAGGGAGAAAAAGGTAGAGGAAGAGGAGGCGGAGTGGAAGGGGAAATAACATAGAGGGAGGAAGGGAGAAGATAATATTAGGAGAGAGATAAACAAGGGGAGAAAATGGAGGCAAATATGGAAAGGGAATAGAGAGGGAGAGACAATACGAGGAGGAGGAGGAGGAGGAGGAGGAGGAAAAGGAAAAGGAGATACACCACAAATGAATCCCAGCAAATGAATGAGGAACTAATGAAGGAGGAGGAATGTATGTATGTGTGTGTGTGTGTGTGTGTGTGTGTGTGTGTGTGTGTGTGTGTGTGTGTACGTGCTCTTGACTCAGCAGATAAAGAAAGAAAAGAGAGAAAAAAAATCGCATCTGCATTGAAAAAGGAAATGACGATCAAGAGAGAGAGAGAGAGAGAGAGAGAGAGAGAGAGAGAGAGAGAGAGAGAGAGAGAGAGAGAGAGAGAGAGAGAGAGAGAGAGAGAGAGAGAGAGAAACAGTAGAGAAAAAAATCTATGGCACTTCTGCGGGTTCCCTCATTAGAAGCCCTCATTTGGGGACAGGCTGTGGTGGTGGTGGAGGAGGAGGAGGGGGGAGGGAGAGTGGTGGAGAGATGAAGAAAGAGGAAGAGGAGGACATTGAGGCAGAAAGAGGGAGCCAACAAAACATAATAAACAGGAAGAGGAAGAGAAGGCGAAAGAAAAATGAGACGAAGAAGAAAACAGGAACATTAGCGAGGCGGAGAGGATAGAAAGAGGAGGAGGAGGAAGAAGAAGAAGAAGAAGAAGAAGAAGAAGAAGAAGAAGAAGAAGAAGAAGAAGAAGAAGAAGAAGAAGAAGAAGAGGAGGAGGAGGAGGAGGAGGAGGAGGAGGAGGAGGAGGAGGAGGAGGAGGAGGAAAGTTTGGGAGAGAAAGACAGGGTAGAGAGAACGGTCTGTAGCTCATGTTATGGCACACAAACCTCCACCGGCCATATCGTTAACCACGCGACTAAAACATTGCCCGTGAATACGCCTCTTACGGTACACACCTCTGAGAAGACTTAAACCTTTTACAGAACGGCTTAAACTCAGGAACTTCATGTAAAAAAGATAATACTGGTACTAGACTACTTGCCTGACTCAACACGCACTGCTTAACGTCAAATATAACAGAGTTGATTTTTGCTGGCGCACCGAAGTATCCTTAAACAGTAAGCTATAAAAATGATCACCGTTGATGGAGGGTACAGTAAGTTAGCACGAGACTAAGGGGGGAAGTTGCTACACGCTTTAAGAGATACGTGACTAACAGGATGCTTTTAACTGCGCTCATATTGAAGACCTTTACGAGTGACTTGATATTAGGGTCCTCGTTCCCACGTCTCACGCCACACGGCACTTTCCAAAACAGCAACTGCTTTCAATTTTCCCCCTCGCTGTATCTCGACTCCAGTTTTTCTTTTTGCTTTAACTTTGATATAAAAACAAATATAATGAGGAACTTGGAGAAAGGGGAGATAAGGCGGTAAGGGAGAGGGAAGAAGAAGGAATGAAGGGAAAGAGAAAAGAAGTGGAATTGAAAACAGATAAAATGACGGACCCGTAGAAAGAGATAACCCGGGAAGGGAAAGAGAAGGAGAAAGAAAGGATGAAGGGCAGGAGAGATGAAGCGGAAACAGAATAGGAGGAGGACAGAGCAAGGATAAAGGGAAAGGCAGAGAATAGTAGAGAGCAGGAGTGCTTTGCCAAGGGATACATTTTACTTTCCTTTGCAACGTTTCACAATACAACGGAAAAAAAGGGAAAATGTATGAAAAAGTTAACTAATGTAGCAAGGAATAAAAGGAGACAGGTCGAGTAGTTTAGTTGCTATAGGGATGGGAAGTTGAAGGATGGGGTAGATAAAGATTGCGGATGGAAAAGTTGGATAGAAGATAGGGGAAGGTTGAGGAGTGGTGAGGGGGCAGGAAGGGCGTTTAGGATGGTCCAGGGGAAGAAGATGAGGCGAGTAAGCGGTGGGAAGGAGGAATAGAATAGTGAGGAGTGGTTGAGGGGAGTGAGAGAGTGGAATGGAAGGAGGGGGAGAAGGTTTTGCTGGGTGGAGATTCGGGGTAGTGAGAGAGAGAGAGAGAGAGAGAGAGAGAGAGAGAGAGAAAATGGGGGGAGTGAGCTGGGCGAGGCTAGGCTGAGTGTCTCTTGTAAGTAAAGGAATGAGAAAGAGAAATCCTTGACCTTGGGGATAATGATTGGGAGATGCTTCGTTAAGTGGCTTCTCTCTCTCTCTCTCTCTCTCTCTCTCTCTCTCTCTCTCTCTCTCTCTCTCTCTCTCTCTCTCTCATTACGGATCCATGGGCCGGGTAGCGCAGATGAAGGGTCTGTGAGGGATTTCTTTAATTTCTTTAGTCAGGCTTTTCTTTTTGCTTCGGGTGCAGTATCAACTCTGGGTTTCATTACTGTTGTTTTATTTTTAGATAGCCTGGGACTGGGAACACTTGTGTGAGTATTTTTAGCTTGAGATCATTACTAGTACTACTGTTACTATTACTACTGTTATTGCTACTTCTACTACTACTACTACTACTATTGTTATTATTGTTATCTTTATTGTAGTTTTTAGTAATTTTAAATATTTCTTCCACATTTACTTTATTTTATCTTTATTTTCGTCTAAATTTGTATTGGTTACGATTTGTACAATTACAATAAAATTTTCATATGTGATTTGATATAGTTCTCGGTTTTGCATTTGAAATATATATAATTTTTCGTCTTTCATGGGATTATTATTATATATTCTGATGCAGTATATACATTTTTTAATGAGATTATTTAAACTTTTAGAAACTGATACGATAAATATATTTCCGAATTATATGTCTATTATTTATAACATTTCACTCGTACGCTTCTTTATATTTAATATTTCCTACTCCAACATTTCTACTCCTACATATCCTACTTCTACAATCCCTACTCCTTCATATCTTTAATTACTTGTAGCATTTCCTTCTCCTACTCTTCAATATATTTTAACGTTTCATTCCTACTCATATTCAGATACTTTTTTTTTCGTGAGGTTATTTTAATATATTGAATCTGATTGGATAACTATTTTTCTTCATTTTCTGTCCATTATTTCTAACTTTTCACTCCTACTTTTTTTTGATACGTTTTGCCCGACATAATTATTATCTTTTTACTGCTTCGCGTCGAGGGCCCTGAGTCCATTCAGGTACCTCCAGCTGACTCATTAAGGGGAGCGAGCCTTACGTGGGAAGACGACCCCCCCCCCCACCCCCACCCCCCTTATTCTCTCTCTCTCTCTCTCTCTCTCTCTCTCTCTCTCTCTCTCTCTCTCTCTCTCTCTCTCTCTCTCATATCTTTTACAATATGATCCTTAAAAATTCAATCTATGTATCTTTGAACTGTCAGTCAGAGAGAGAGAGAGAGAGAGAGAGAGAGAGAGAGAGAGAGAGAGAGAGAGAGAGAGAGAGAGAGAGAGAGAGAGAGAGAAAAAATTGAGAGAGAAGAGAATAAAGAGTTGGAAAAAAAGAGTAGGAAGAAAAAAAGGAAGAGGACGAAAGAACGAATGAATGAAAGAAAGAAAGAAAGAAGGAAAAAAGAAAAAGAGAAAAGAGAAGAGAGAAAAGAGGAACTGAGAAAATGAAAAATGAGAGTGAGACAAACAGACAGCGACAGACACACAGAGAAACACCCACAGAGACACAGGCAGCGAGCGACAGAGAATATAGAGAAAGAGTAGCGGTTGGGTGGGGTACAGGGGCCCTCCTCATCTCGCGTGACTAATAAAGGGCACAAAAAAAATAATGTAACCTGGCCCTCCATGTCATTAGCCCGGGACCGAAAAACCTTTATATCAGCACCGGCGCTCTTTAAGGCTACTCTCTAATTAGGATTAATGAAGCCAGACCCAGCGGAAAAGAACTTATAAATATAGCAGTAGCCAGGATAAAAATAATGAGGAGGGGGTAATAGTCGTGATTGTGATAGTAGTGGTTATAGTAGTAGTAGTAGTTGTAGTTGTAGTAGTAGTAGTAGTGGTGGTAGTGGTGGTGGTTGATTTTGCAACACGAAAATAATAATAAAAAAAATATTCCCTTGTTTATCAAATTTTAACCTTTTTTTTTTCATAGTTAAATCATATGAACGTAACTTTGAGTCCACGAAGAAAAATAAACACACACACACACACACACACACACACACACACACACACACACACACACACACACACACACACACACACACATCTCTCTCTCTCTCTCTCTCTCTCTCTCTCTCTCTCTCTCTCTCTCTCTCTCTCTCTCTCGCTCGCTCGGTCACTAAACACAAACTCTCCCAACAACTGTCTCTCCCTCCCTCCTTTACCTCCCTCTCTCCCTCTCCCTATCCCTCTGCAAACGCCCTCGCACAGACACACACACACACACACACACACACACACACACACACACACACAAACAAACAAACAGGGTAAAAAAAACTCTGTAATGGGACAATTGTTTGCTATCATTCACGGTGCGCGCGTGTTGCAAATGTCCTTAAGCATAATTAATGGGAGGACCCACCGGTGTGTGCAATTAGCAGTCTATTTACACGCTCACGGAATTAATGTGGGTGGGTGGGTGGGCGAGAGAGAGAGAGAGAGAGAGAGAGAGAGAGAGAGAGAGAGAGAGAGAGAGAGAGAGAGAGAGAGAGAGAGAGAGAGAGAGAGAGAGAGAGAGAGAGAGAGAGAGAGAGAGAGAGAGAGAATGACAACGCCCGTAAAATTATCGCGAACTCATTCTTTGTGTGTCTGTGTGTGTGTGTGTGTGTGTGTGTGTGGGTGTGTGTGTGTGTGTGTGTGTGTGTGTGTGACCTCGCTTCTTTGAAACATTAACTCACACTTCTAAAACGCGTTCGCCGGTGACCTAATTATGCGTGTGACCACCTGACCCTTTTGCTCTCTCTCTCTCTCTCTCTCTCTCCCGACTGGTTCAATTCCGCTCCCTCCTACCTGAGTCTTTACGAACTAAGCTACCTGGGTGTCTAATTGAGTAGCGGGCTTTTTTTATTATTGTTTCCTTTTTTGTGGTCTTGTGGTGTCCCCTTTGCTGTAAAAAAATATACCTTTAGTGTTTCGTTTAGCTGTGTCTTTATCTTCATTAACGATCTATATCCTTATCTTCTTCCCTACCTGTTTATTTTGCTATTCACATAATTATTTTCTTACCTCCCTGCCTTCCTTACTGCCTACTCAACAGCCTGCCTCCCTCCAGATTTACCTGCATACCTATCTGTTAACCTATTTATTCTGCTCCCTATTTACCTTTCTATATATTTATCTACCTATCCACCTACCTACCGACCAACTTACATACCTAACTAACTTATTTACTTTCTAACTAACTACCTAACTAACTAACCTAGCCTAACCTAACTTAACTGAACCTAATCTAGCCTAACCTAAGCTAACCTAACATAACTTCCTTTCAAATTAACTACCTACCTAACTAACTAACCTAGTCTGATCTAGCTTAACCTAACTTAACTGAACCTAATCTAGCCTAACCTAAGCTAACCTAACCTATCTTCCTTTCAAATTAACTACCTACCTAACTAACTAACCTAGTCTGATCTAGCTTAACCTAACTTTACTGAACCTAACCTAGCCTAACCTAAGCTAACCTAACCTAACTTACTTGCTAACTAACTACCTAACTAACTAACCTAGCCTAACTTAGCTTAACCTAACTTTACTGAGCCTAACCTAGCCTAACCTGAGCAAACCTAACCTAACTTACTTTCTAACCAACTAACTAACCTCGCCTAACCTAGCTTAACCTAACTTTACTGAGCCTAACCTAGCCTAACCTAAGCTAACCTAACCTAACTTACTTTCTAACCAACTAACTAACCTCGCCTAACCTAGCTTAACCTAACTTACAGAGCCTAGCCTAGCCTAACCTAAGCTAACCTAACCTAACTTAACCTAATTGAAAGCTGCCCTAACCTAACCTAACCTTACTAACTAACTTATTAATCTGCTCTTCATCTAAGTTCATACTAACATAATCTTCTACAGACTTATAACAATCCATCTCTATCTACCTTTCTTTTTATCAACCTTCTTTCTACCTAGCTAACTCTACCTACCTCCTCCTCCTCCTCCTCCTCCTCCTTATTGCCCACCTAATTGTATCCTCTAGTGACCTCCACGCCATTAAAGTTTCAGCTTACCGAACTTTCGCCAAAACTACGATCGTATTACAAACTTTTATTGGTCTACTGAGCTATTTACCTATCTACCCTCTACTCCTCTTCCTCTTCAGTATCTTCTTTCGCCTCTTCCTTTCCTTACTCTCGCATTCGTTCTCTCTGACCTTTCTTTATTCCATCCAACCGTCTGTCTATGTCTCTTGCCCTGTCTTTCTATCTATCTATCTTTCTTCATCTCTCATCTATCTATCTACCTCCTCCCTTTCCTTATCTTCTACCGTCTTCCCTTTCTCTCTGGCATTCGTTCTCTTTGGCCTCTTCTTTATCCCATCCCACATTTGGTCTATTTCTCTCTAGTTCTATCTGTCTATCCCTCTATTTTCATCTTTATCTTTCTGTTATCTTTTACCTTTCCTCCGGGTTTCTATTCTCCATTCTTCTTGTTTCCCTCTCTCGCTCTCACTCTCTCTGATCTTTACTTATTTCGTCCCACTTTCTCTCTCTCTATCTATCTATCTGTATCTATCTATATTTACTTATATTCATCTCTTATCCTTTCTTTTCCACATTCTTTTCATAACTCTTAAAAAATTTTCCCTCCTCCTATTTAACCACTTTTCCAATCCTCCCTATATCGTATCCTCCCGCCCTCCCTTTTCCTCCTTTCCTGCTCTCCCTCCATTCTTCCCTCCTCCTATTTCATCACTTTTCCAATCCTCCCTATATCGTATCCTCCCGCCCTCTCCCTTCCCTACTTTCCTACTCTCCCTCCTCCCCTCCCTTCTCTCTTCCCTGCCTGCCCAGCCCCCGCCCACGCACACACCCGCCCGCCTTATTAGGTATGCACGCACGGTGTATGCTTGCGGCTAATTATGATTCTACACTTAATTAATTTGACGGCGTTATCCCACAAATATTTATGACATTAGTAAGGGTACGGACAATAATGATGGGAATATGAATGATAATGATGATGGTGGAAATAACGATGTAATTACTTTTTTTGTCATTATAGTTTATGTTGATTTTCTTTTCGTTCTTTTTGTAATTATTAGCATCATGAGTATTATAACTATTATCTTTTTTGTTGTTGTTATTGGTAGAGGTACTACTACTACTACTACTACTACTACTACTACTACTACTACTACTACTACTACTACTACTACTACTACTACTACTACTACTACTGCTACCACTACCTCTACCTCTACCACTACTACCACTGCCACTATGAATATGTGTGTCTATAGCTATCGATTATTATCTGCAAATCAGGTTGTATATTTTGCGTCAAACATTTCTACATTTCTCTATATCTGTCTTTATTATACAGTGAATCGCCTTTGCTAGATAGATAGATAGATAGATAGATAGAGAGGTGGAGAGAGAGACTAGGAAAACCATTGGAATTAAACGAGAAGAGGCGGGTCGGGAGTGAAGTGGGAGGGTGCGGGGAGAGTAAATGAGGGATGGAGAGAGAGAGAGAAGAGAAAAAATACGGCGAGGCAGACGATGATGAGGGAGCGGAAGATGAGGGGTGAAATTAAAGAGGAGAGAGAGAGAGAGAGAGAGAGAGAGAGAGAGAGAGAGAGAGAGAGAGAGAGAGAGAGAGAGAGAGAGAGAGAGAGAGAGAGAGAGAGAGAGAGAGAGAGACTAAAATTTGAGAGAAAAGCAAGGCCAATGTTATATAATAGTAATTTCCTCAATACATTCAATGGTGATAATTATGTAGTAGATAGAAAAAATATTAGAAAGAAAAATATCACTAGAGTAAAAAGTGAATTATAAAAGAAAAGATGTATAAAAAGAACATATGATTAATCTTACTTACCGGCATTGTCTGATCTTCCTACTCATTCATTCTCCTCTAAATGTCGTAACAGGAGTGAGTTTGTGAAGGAGACGGAGGAGTACGAACGAATTAATAGTGCTTTGTCATGTCTAGTACGTCCTCAATCCTTTACCTCTTTTTCTTACCAAACTTATCCTCTTTTTCTCAGCCAACTTATCCGCTCCCCTTTAAACCTTACATCTGGACGGAGTGAAGGAAGGGAGAGGAAGGAGGAGAAAGTAGTAGTAGTAGTAGTCGTAGTAGTAGTAGCGGTGGTGGACATGTCTCATCTATCCTTCATCCTTCTTCCCTTTCCTTTTTTTCCCCAACTTGCTGAAGCGTCGAGCGGTGGAGTTCGAACACGGCCTCTTGTCTCGCGGGCTATTAATTAAAGTTATTTTTGTGTGTTGGGAACTGTTGGGAAGAGGAAAAGTTTGAGGTTAGAAAAGTTGAACACAATCTTTATAAACAACAAGGGCAACAGTCGCTTTTGTTATATTATTGTTGTTATTATTATTATTATCACTATTATTATTATTATTTTTATTATTATTATTATTATTGTCATTATTATTATTATCTTTATGGTTGTTGTAGTTATCCGTATTCCTTTTTTTTTTTTCTTTTTTTTTTTACGTGTTGTTTATAGCGCCTGTAGGCTTTCTTGAGGGTTCTATTGGGCGGCACCAGCCCGGTAATGGAGCAGGCGAATTTTATTTATAGTGGCCGCCGTGATATATGACTTGCTCGGCCACCACCTTCCCATAGAGTGATGTTATTGAAATTGAGTCATAAGTTTGATTAAGGCCTTATAGATTTTGCTTCCTGCCTTATTATAACTAGACAGTCATTTCATCTTTTTTGTTAGGATGTTGGTCGGTCAGTATGTCAGTCATTCATCAATTCCTTCCTTCAGTTAGTCTTATTTTTCTCAGTATATTAGACAGTCATGTGATCATTCAGGCAGCCAGTGAATAAAACTAAACAAAGAGAAGTAATAAACCGATAGCAATGGAGAAGATGAAAGAGGAGGAGGAGGAGAAAGACGAACAGGAGGAGGAGGAGAAAGAACACGGAGCATTTAATAATCATAATGTCATCAGAATCTGTACTCTACCTCTCTACCTTCCTCCCTTTCATCCCTTGTTAACTATATACCTCCCTCACTCCCCTCCCTCCCTCCCTCTCTCCCAGGCTCGTCTAAGGGGGGAGGGGAGGAGGAGAACAATCAGAGGTGCTGAGTCGGAAGTTGATTTGCATATCATTAAGGATTCTGGCCAGTTCCAGGCTCATTAAGAAGTTTTTTTGTCCCTTTCCCTCCCTCTCCTTTCCTCCTCCCTCTTCCTCCTCCACCCGATCCTCCTTTTTTTCCCTTCTCCTCCCTTTCCTTTCCCAAACGTAACACCTTGAGACGCAAATAAAGGAGGAGGATGAAGGGGGAAAAGGGAAGGGAGAGTGTGGTGGAGGGAGAGCTAAGGTTTGTACAGTAGATGGGTGACTTGGGTGATGGTGGTTGTAGTGGTGAGGCGCACTGGTGAGGGTGTATATAGTAGGGGGCGTGGTGGTGGTGGTGGTGGTGGTGGTGGCTGTGGTGCTGAGTGGCTCGTAATTGAAAGCCTCGTCATTTTCTTCATGTATTTTGCTTATAATTTCCAGATGCATCGTTTTGTTGTTGTTGTTGGCATGACCGTTATGGGCTTTATATTGAATCATTTCCTCTCTGGTTTGTATCAGCTCCATATTTCATAAGTCTGAGTGTGTGTGTGTGTGTGTGTGTGTGTGTGTGTGTGTGTGTGTGTGTGTGCGTGTGTGTGTGTATCTCTATCTGTCTATTTTTTTTTTTACAGCAGAGGAAACAATGCAAGGGCGTAAAAAAAAGAAGAAAACAATAATGAAAAAAAGCCCGCTACTTATATATCTATCTACTACCGCTACTATGTATCTATCCATCTATCTATCTATCTATCTATATGTATATGTATATATGTATTTGGCTCGATCTCTGGTCCGAACATATATTTCGAGGGGAGTTCTGATTTATATGAGTTTCTACACTTTAGGATGAGAGAGAGAGAGAGAGAGAGAGAGAGAGAGAGAGAGAGAGAGAGAGAGAGAGAGAGAGAGAGAGAGAGAGAGAGAGAGAGAGAGAGAGATCTGAATCATAGTTTTTTAACGTATATAGCTTGCCTTTACTTGCGTCAATGTTCGCTGATGGTCCTACATTACTTTGATTTAGGCCGACGATTTTAATTTTCATGAAAGTGTATATATTTTAAATACATATATTTTCCCCTTTATCGGCTTTTAAGGAAATATGTATATCATCCACGGTGACTATTTGTATGTATGTATGCCATAAACCACTGTATGTATCACCGAATGACATAAATGTATGAATCTGTGCAGGAATACATGGTTGCGTGTGTATGTATGTATGTGTGTGTATCAGTGTGTATGTGTGAATGAAAGCATGTATGTATGTATGAGTCTGCACATATATGTCTAGTCCTCTCTCTCTCTCTCTCTCTCTCTCTCTCTCTCTCTCTCTCTCTCTCTCTCTCTCTCTCGTATTGGAAGTTAAAATAAAAAATATATATATATAAAAGTTACGATATAAAAATCCTGTCGGTCTATTTGGCGTAAAAATGGTTGTGGGAATTTAGAAAATAGATTAAATGTCGAAAGAGACTAATTTGAGGGAATCGTATAGGAACACAGTGTTATGAGGGAAGTTTAAATGAGGGTGAGAGAGCGAGAGAGAGAGAGAGAGAGAGAAGGAAAGGAACAAAAGAAAGAAAGATTGATAAGGAGAAAGAATAAGAGAAATGGAAAAAGAGAGAAAAGAGAAATAATATAATTCTCTCTCTCTCTCTCTCTCTCTCTCTCTCTCTCTCTCTCTCTCTCTCTCACACACACACACACAGATCATAAGCCTTCTGTAACGGGATCATCAGCGCGGCGTTTTGTTAAAGGGCTCCATTTCTTTCGCCCTGAACGTTAATGAATACTAAGTACGTCATTATCCCTTATTGATCAGTATAATTCGTGCCCTAATTGGAATACTGCTTTGGTTTTTATTGATATGATTTCATTATTCATCGATTCTATCCGGTAATTGCTGCGTTATGTATCATTTATGGTAATGTTTTAAGTTCATTAAGAAATTACACGAGGGAAAGAGTTATAATGGCAGAATAAATTAGAATGCAAACAATTAAATAGGAAGAAATGTATAGATAGGCTTAAGAGTAGTTAGATATGAAATTGTTAGAAAGTAGATAAATGCATATTCTGATAGATTTAATAGATATATATACTAATACCGATATAAATAAACAAGGAATGATAGAAAGAAGGACTGAAAGTTAAAGAAAGAGAAAAAACGAGAGAAAACAAAGGAAAGATGAACGAAAAAAACGACGATAGAAAAAAAGAAAGAAAAGAAATATCGAGAAATAAATAAAATGCTGAAATAAATAGCGAAGAAAAAGAGGAAGGAAAAAATAATGAAAAGAGAGAAATGAAAAATTGATCCCCAAGGATAGATAGATAGATATAAATAGACTGACTAACATAAAGGTAGATAGATAAGTTAACTAGATCAATGGATAATATAGAGATAAAGAAAAAAATAGATTGATAAAATTATTTTCTAACTGCAAAGCGGGTGAAAAATCGAGTCCCAAGGATAGATAGGTAGATATAAATAGACTGACTGACGTAAAGGTAGATAGATAAGTTAACTAGATCAATGGATAATATAGAGATAAAGAAAAAAATAGATTGATACCATTATTTTCTAACTGCAAAGCGGGGGAAAAATCGAGTCCCAAGGATAGATAGATAGATATAAATAGACTGACTGACATAAAGGTAGATAAGTAAAATAGATAAATGAATAATATAGAGATAAATAAAAAATAGATAGATACCATTATTTTCTAACTGCAAAGCGGGTCAAAAGATGGCGATAAAATGCGTTCAAAGCCCATTGAAAGCCTTATTAACCCCTTGGATGCGGATTTCCTACAAGAAGACATCACCAAGCTACAGGAGTGGAACAAAAAGTGGCTGCTCCATTTTAGTGAAGAAAAATGTGAGGTCATGCATCTTGGGAGGGGAAATCCAGCATACCAATATCACGTGGGAAACACTCCACTACCCACCACAGAGGCACAGAAAGACCTGGGAGCATATGTTACCAGGCTACCAGTGAAGGCGAAATCCGTGCCAGTCGCAGCGGACGGGTTAACAGACCACCGCGGCTTGCACAGCGAGTTATAAGTGTTGGGTATTGAAGTGGTCGGGTAATGCAGGGTCGATGAAGTGAGGCGGAGAGTTAAATCATTATTAATAGGTCACACTAACACGCTCCTCGCCCTCTCTTACCCGTTAGCGAATTGAGCGTTGTATGGGGGCAGTGTTGATTCGTATTTCGTTACCAGTAAACTTTCGTAAACCGTGAATTCTTGTTGTATGTTGAGTATGATCTTATGGGTGTTTGTTGTGTGTTTTCTTTTGTTTGTGAGAATGTTTGTTTTTCGTTGATTTATGTGATTTCACGGGCAGACTTTGGCGGGCACTGAATTCTTTTTGGATATCGAGTGTGTTTGTGTTTGGGTGTATTTCTCGTGTTTTTCTTTTATGTTTGAGTGTTTGTGTTCCTGTTAACTTACGTGGTGTTTATCTGTATGTATGTTTGTTTTTATTATGTATGTTCGTCTGTTTCTTTGTCTGTCTTTGTGTTTGAGTGTAATTGTGTGAAAGCGAGTCAGGCAGTTTGGTTGACTCTTTTATTATCCTTTCTTTCTTTCTCCCATTCTCTCTCTCTCTCTCTCTCTCTCTCTCTCTCTCTCTCTCTCTCTCTCTCTCTCTCTCTCTCTCTCTCTCTCTCTCTCTCTCTCTCACACACACACACACACCGCTACCTATAACGATTTTCTTAAGTAGCTCCTCCAGTACCTCCTCTTTTACCTCCTCCTCCTCCTCCTCCTCCTCCTCCTCCTCCTCCTCCACCCGCGTCTCACTTTCTACATTATGCTAATAGGACTGCAGTTTTATGTATGCTACTGTGTGTGTGTGTGTGTGTGTGTGTGTGTGTGTGTGTGTGTGTGTGTGTGTGTGTGTGTGTGCGCTCTACGGCGATACACACACACACACACACACACACGTACACACAAATACATACACACAAATACATACACACCCGCACAAAAATTCACCGCCAAGGGACACTACAGTAAATTTTGCTCACAAGCGCCGTCGCCTCCTCGCAGCGTAGATTGCATCCCCAAAACCAATCTCCATTTTAATTCGCCTCTTAGAGAGTTTTTATATTTGTCTGAGTAACCTTGATGCGCTGCTTCTCTTTTGGGCTGCTTTGTTTACCTTCCTCCCTATCTACCTGCGAGTGTGTGTGTGTGTGTGGGGGGGGGGTGGGGAGGCGTTAGAGTTGTGGGTTGGGAATGGCTTGTGTGTTTGGTAAAGACGCGTTTGAGGGGTAGGGATTTTTTTTCTGGAGGAGATTTGTTACTGCGGGGGGATTTACATATGTGTGAGGAGCTTGTATGCGAAGGGGGCTATCGTAGGGGGAACATATGTGGGGTAGGGACTTATGTTTTGGGGAGTTTGTGTGTTTGAGTGGGGGAGGCTTGTGTGTGTGTGTGTGTGTATGTGTGTGTGTGTGTGTGTGTGTGTGTGTGTCCTTGCAATAGCCATCATAACCTAGCCTTGACTCGCGTATCATCTTCATTCTGTCCTCCTTTCGACCACCAGGAATATGCTCCATCACTATTGACTACTCCTACTCACTATGATGTCTGTCTGTCTGTATGTATTTCTCTCTCTCTCTCTCTCTCTCTCTCTCTCTCTCTCTCTCTCTCTCTCTCTCTCTCTCTCTCTCTCTCTCTCTCTCTCTCTCTCTCTCTCTCTCTCTCTCTCTCATTATGTTTGCTCTCTTTCATGTATGTTAATAATTCAGTACTGTGTTTTCCTCCTCCTCCTCCTCCTCCTTCTACTTCCTTTCCTCTTCCTTGTCCTCTTCTTCCTCCTCCTCCTCCTTCCTCCTCCTCCTCCTTTCTCTCCACTACCTTGTCATTCTTCTCCTCATCTTTCTTCTCCTCCTCCTCTTCCTCTCCTCTCCAGTTTCTCTTTGGTCTAGAGAGAAAACACACACACACACACACACACACACACACACACACACACACACACACACACACACACACACACACACACACACACACACACACACACACACACCTGTCTTTCGGTCTTGGTACACCTGCCAGGACTTTAACCTCACCTGGGACCTCGGGCAGACACCTGGGGGCACAGATGATGAAAATGCCGTGTGTACCTGTGCATATATTATTGTAGTCGTGTGTGTTTACCTGAGTGTACCTGTGTGTGTGTACATGTGTGTGTGTCTCCTCTTCCTCCTCCGCCGCCGAGTAAGTCCCGCTCAAGGCACTGGTGGGAGATTATACGATGGGTTGGTGACGGTGGTGGTGATGGTGGTCGTGGTGGTGGGTGAGTGAGAGTTGATGAAGGTATGTTTCGTATATATGTATCTTCGTATGTGTGTATCCGCCTATATTTTTTTTACAGTAAAGGAAACAGCATTATGGCAAAGGAAGTCCTAATGATGAACAAAAAAGCCCGCTAAACACTGCCCCTATAAAATTGAATGAATGAATATTGAATGATCTTTATATTATAGTGACAGGTACCTAATTGTAGTTTATTGACGATGTGTTTTAGATATGCATTATGTTGTGTTTTGTTGAGATGTGTGTGTGTATTTGTGTGTGTGTGTGTGTGTGTGTGTGTGTGTGTGTGTGTGTGTGTGTGTGTGTGTCTCATTTAATTGTTTTTTTCTATATCTTTCGTTGTTTTTAACCCCCTTCGCCTAACACACATGCACCCCTGCTTTGCCCCTTCATTCTTTCCTCCTCCTCCTCCTCCTCCTCCTCCTCCTCTTCATTCTCTCCTTCTTTTCCTTCCTCTTAACCCCCTTCCCCTAACACACATGCACTCCTGCTTTGCTCCTTCATTCTTTCTTTACTCCTCCTCCTCCTCCTCCTCCTCCTCCTCCTCCTCTCCCAGCAGTCAAGGCGCCTCTATCCCCCAAAACTTCTCTCATATTCTCTGTCTCCGCCAGTAACTAAGTTTACCCCAATTCCGGCCCGATCTGAAAATTTCTAATATTGGTGCATCTTTTACCTCCGAAATGAGTCGCTGGGAATTTTCTCTCGCCGTCGCCTGAGAATGAGACTTAGAGAGAGAGGGAGAGGGAGTGTGTGTGGGGAGGGAGGGGTAGAGGGAGAGAGGGAAGGAGTGAGAGAGAGAGAGAGAGAGAGAGAGAGAGAGAGAGAGAGAGAGAGAGAGAGAGAGAGAGAGAGAGAGAGAGAGAGAGAGATAGAGAGAGAGAGAGAGAGAGAGAGAGAACAAACGAAAGAAAGAGAGAATTAAATAAACAAAGAAAGAAAGAAAAAGAAAATCGTGTGAAAGAAGAGAGAAAGTGGAATATATAAATAGTGGAGAAAGGGAAAGAAAAAAGACATAGAAAAGTAAAATAGAAGAACGAAAGAATGAGAGAGAGAGAGAGAGAGAGAGAGAGAGAGAGAGAGAGAGAGATATGGGTCGCACTCTAATTGGAAGTTCGATATATACTTTATTGAGTGTGTGTGTGTGTGTGCAATTAAACAGACAATTAAAACATTCCGAAACTGTACGCGCGTAAGGTGAACACTCCGCCGCTGTGCTACGGTGATGCACGCACGGAAAATTACTGTTACATGGGGGGAAAAAAAGTTGTGGGTGTTTTTTTTGTTTTAATCTTGACTTCTGGCCTCTCGTCTTGTTTCCTTTGTTGGCGTAGCGTCTGGAGAGTTTTTTGTTTATGTTGTTTATGTTTTTTGTCATTTGAGCTGCCTCCCTAGCTGTAAAAAAAAGGTTGTGGGTGTTTGTTTTTTCTAATATTCTTGACTTCTGGGCTCTCGTCTTGTTTCCTTTGTTGGCGTAGCGTCTGGAGAGTTTTTTTTTTATGTTGTTTATGTTTTTTTGTCCCTTGAGCTGCCTCCCTAGCTGTAAAAAAAAGGTTGTGGGTGTTTGTTTTTTCTAATATTCTTGACTTCTGGGCTTTCGTCTGGTTTCTTTTGTTGGAGTAGCGTCTGGAGGGCTTTGCTTTTCGGTATTTTCGTTTTTGCCCCATGAGCCGCCTCCCTAACTGTAAATAAACGTGTATAGTATTCGTCTAAACTTGGATTGCAATAGAAACAAGCGTAGAATACAAATGAATTATATAGAGCGTCAGGGTTTCATAAGGAGGCTTACCTCATATTTATTTTTATAAGTAGTATTTATATAAACATGGATTGCAACAGAAAGAAAAGTAGGACACAAATAGAACAGGTAGAGCTTAACCTGGTAGCAGCGGGGATCATGATTCTTATTGGTCCCTGTAAGCGAGAAAAATGAGAAAAAAATCATTACTCACACAAACCATTTCATAATATATATATAAAAGCATTTGTGATCAGTTTATGTATCATCTATTTTTTGGGGTTTAATCATGGCACAAATTTGGCCCGTCGCTGCTACACGGTAAAGCCACAAATTTGGCCCGTCGCTGCTACACGGTAAAGCCACAAATTTGGCCCGTCGCTGCTACCGGGTTAAGAGTTTCAAGACAGATAGAAAAGGAGCTTTATGCGTGTTTCTTCTTATATAGTATTAGTATGCGTTTAAACATGGATTGCAGCAGAAACAGGACACGAATGAAACTTGTATGTATGTCGTCAGGATTTCAAGAGCGATAAAAAAGAGGAGATTCACGTCATATTCCAGGTCAGGATTCGAAGCTTTACCTCTTCAGATGACGCCACACAGTTTACCTTCTCCTGCGTCACTCCGTCTATTACTTGTCCTTTTATCCTCTCCGTCTGTACAATCTCTTATTTTTTCTCGCCGTCCGCTTGAGGTCTGGCAATGTTATCTTTTGATCTCCGAAAGCCGCGTCTTTTTTCGGGTAGTTGTGTGTGTTTGACGTCAAGCAACACATTTTCTTTCCTCTGATTTTTAGTATGTAGGTCATCTTATGAAGAGGGGAGGAGGGAGGGAGGGAGGGAGAGAGAAAGAGGGATGAAGAGAGGGAGGGAGAGAGAGGAGCAGTGACCGAGGCTGCTCATGTGTGGGAAAGTTTAGAAGGAAAGACTTGCCAAAGGAAACGTTAAAACTTAGCGAGAGAGAGAGAGAGAGAGAGAGAGAGAGAGGTTATAAAATGTATGAAGTGATGCTTAGGTGTCTCTTTTCTCAGATGGATGAAAGAATAATGGCAGCAATAACATGATGACAAGGCATTTAATTTTAGAAGCGTGTGTGACATTTAGAAAAGCAGAACATAAAACAAGGAGGGTCGTTGTATCGTGTTGGAGTAAGACTGCAAACCTTGATAAAGCGCGGATACTTTTACTATGAAGGATGAAATATATAGTGATTAAAGAGAAGCTGGCATTGTTGTGTTTCAGTAGCATAGTGATGGAGGGACATAAACAGCTGATTCTGGTGGGAGAGGAGACAAGCTATCAGTGTGTTAGTGTTACCCATCCTCTCCCCTACCTAACCTAACCTAACCTTGCCTTAATCTACACACTCTCTTCGGGTTTTAAGGTTAGTGTTACCCATCAGCTTCCTAATCTACACACTTTCCTAGGGTTCTACGGTTAGTGTTACCCATCCTCTCCCCTACCTAACCTAACCTAACCTTGCCTTAATCTACACACTCTCTTCGGGTTTTAAGGTTAGTGTTACCCATCAGCTTCCCTACCTAACCTAACCTAACCTTGCCTTAATCTACACACTTTCCTAGGGTTCTACGGTTAGTGTTTCCCATCATATCTCCTATCTAACCTAAACTAACCTTGCCTTAATCTACACACTTTCCTATGGTTATTTACCCATCAAGTCCCCCCCCCTACCTCTAACCTAACCCTTGCCTTAATACACCACCTAGGGTTCTTCTAGGTTAGTGTTACCCATCAGCTTCCCTACCTAACCTAACCTAACCTTGCCTTAATCTACACACTTTCCTAGGGTTCTACGGTTAGTGTTTCCCATCATATCTCCTATCTAACCTAACCTAACCTTGCCTTAATCTACACACTTTCCTAGGGTTTTAAGGTTAGTGTTACCCATCATCTCCCCTTCCTAACCTAACCTAACCTTGCCTTAATCTACACACTTTCCTTGGGTTCTAAGGTTAGTGTTACCCATCGTCTCTCCTACCTAACCTAATCTAACCTTGCCTTAATGTACACACTTTCCTAGGGTTTTAAGGTTAGTAGGGAAAGTAAATGACAGCAGAAGAGGATTTAATGAAGTGGGAAACAAGACATCAGTGCAGAACAAGGTTTACAGGGAGAATATATGTGTTGGTAAATAACGTGTTGCCAAAAATGAAACAAGAAAACAAAACGCCGACCAAACAAAAACAGACATTGAGAAAATATATGAAAAAAGAACAATAACAGACAAACTTAGGATTGACACACTTCCAGCAGGAGAGGAAAAGTTTAGCAATAAATTTATTTTTATATATATTCAATAACGAAGAATGAAAAAAATGTTAAACGAAGGACCAAGGATCAAGTTAAAGTATTTCCCGACGAACTTGAACAAAAAAAGAAAAGAAAAAAACTTTAACACAGGAGTAAGAAAAAGATTGTAAACGAGAAGACAACACAAAATAATAGAAACCAATAGAACAAATTAAATTACACACGAAGTAATAATAAAACCATTCTTAACACAGCCAGGGAAGGAAAGAAAAGGAATAATCAAACGCCTTCTGAAAATACGAAAAAAATAAAGGTTCTTGATGGGACGAATTGTAAGAGAAAAAGAAATGAAATCAATTATATGTGAGAGCGACTCTTTTTCTCTTCTCTGGGAGTTGAAATCAAAGTCTGGCGGAGAACCTTCTAATTTAGACAGATTCCGAAGTTGTGTGTGTGTGTGTGTGTGTGTGTGTGTGAGAGAGAGAGAGAGAGAGAGAGAGAGAGAGAGAGAGAGAGAGAGAGAGAGAGAGAGAGAGAGAGAGAGAGAGAGAGAGATCAGCTAGTCTTTATATGTATCTAAGTCTGTTTCTGTTATCTGTAATTTTATCTTTCATCAGTTATTTGTTTCTTTGAGATCATCGGTTCAGAAAATGGTCTTAGAGATGATAAACGTATCCCACAAAGCTTTCTCTTCATGATTTTTAAAGTTTATTATGTAATTTCACTCAACTTAATATTTTTTTAACCTCAGATATTTTTTTTACCTTATATTTGGTCATTTGGATAAAGGGATGGAGAATAAAACTCACTGAGAAATATATGATCAATCATTAACTCTACTGTTTTTTTTACTTATCGGCTTATCTTAGTATCATTTTTTTTTTTTTTACAGCAAAGGAGACAGCTCAAGGGCACAAAAAAGTAAACATTAATAAAAAAAAAGCCCGCTACTCGCTGCTCCTAAAAAGAATCCAAAGATGCTTGTTATTACGTTCTAGTCTATCTTTTTTTATATCATTCGCATGGACATACAAGTTAAGAAAGAAAGTAAGGTACGAGGAAAATGCCCAGACTTTATTTTACAGAAAACCAATTTATGTCGTGATTTCCTTTACATATTCATTTATTCCTTCATCTTCTCCGAGGGACGAGAAAAGTTTGTAATGGCGGGGTGGAGGCGGCGGCCCTGGACAGGACTTCATCGCGATTCTTTTTTCCTCTCTGATTGTTATCTTTTCTGGTCTTATACATGTTTTCTTTTACACAGGTTTTCTCTTTTACAGTTTTTTTTTATACAGGTTGTCTCTTATACAGGTTATCTCTTATACAGGTTTTCTTATACAGGTTTTCTCGAATACAGGTTTTTCATTGCAATTCTTTTCTTCTCTCTGGTTGTAATCTTTTCCTGTCTTATACATGTTTTCTTTTACACAGGTTTTCTCTTATACAGGTTTTTATACAGGTTTTCTCGAATACAGTTTTTTCATTGCAATTCTTTTTTTTCTCTTTGGTCGTGGTTTTTTCCTTACTAATTCAGCTTTCTGGCTTCATAGATAATCGATACGTGATTGTTTTTTTTTTTTTTTTTTGCTGTAAAAAAAAAAAAAAGGATTGAAATGAAGTAAAATCTGTTATAATAAATGGTTGAAAATGGAAGCAAGTACCTAGTGGATAAACTAATGCATCTGCTTGAAAAAAAAATCACAGGGCAAATATTGCATAGTAAAAAAGTGGCAGAAATGTAGTAAAAAGTTTAAAAATAGAAAATAATTGAAAAGGAAGAAAAAAAAACATGAAAACTGGAAAAAAATATATGAAAGAAAGAAATAAGACCCATGAGAAAAAAATAACAACGAATCTAACAAAAAAAAGACTTGAAAATAATGAAAAAATGAACAAAAGCCAACCAAAAAATAGGAGACATTGATATAGAAAAAAAAAGTACGAGGCAAACATCAAACATGTCAAAGAACAAAAATATAGCACTGAAAATACTAACCCACACTTCAAATTGCAAACAACCAAACCAAACTTACAACACATCTAAGAAAACAACTAAGTCATATACCTTGAGAGAAAAAAGATAACTCGTGTGCCAATTCCCTTGCATACTCCATAAGACTCTTCCCATGATCTTTAGAAGCGTCAATCTGCACCACAAGACATGTAAATAATCGACCACTGGCATTTAGTAATTCTTGGCAGCAAGGTGTGCCAGGCAGTCTAGGGCGTGTCTTTTCTGGTTATCTCTTCGTACACTTAATGTTTTTTCTCTTTCTTTCTCTTAAGCTCCTGCCTCGCCCTTTCCTTCTTCACTTGCCTTCTTGTCCTACCTTCTCCTTTTCCTTAATTCAGCACCCTCCCTCCCTTATCCTTCCCTTTTTCACTTGCCTTTCTCCTTCTACCGTCTACGTTTTCCTTCTGTCATCATCTTAGTGTTAGTGGTCGTGTTTTAGAAGTAGTATGTGGTACTTGTGCAGAAAGACTGGGCTAGAGAGGGGGAGAGAGAACAAAGAACGAAGGAAAAGCAGGTGAGGGATAGATAGTGAAAAATGGAGGAAAAAAAACGAGAATTCACAAAAATGAGGAAAGGAAAAAATAAAACCAAGAAAATAAGAAAATTGCAAAGAAGAAAATATAAGATGTGACGCTTGTACAGAAAGTTTGGACTATAGAAGAAGACAGAAGAAAGAACTAAAAAAAGAGCAGAAAATGGATGGAGAATGTGGCAAAGAAGAAATAAATACAAATAAATAATGGAGTGACTTGAAAAAAATGACTCGATAATGAAAAAGAAAAGGACATAAGGGAAAGGATAATAAAATAAAGCAAAATAACAAAGTACAAGAATTATGCCACGTGCCAAACGTCGGATTAAAAAAAAAAAAAAAAAGATAGCAAAGTTAATTGAAATGCCACAAAAGGTTAAAATAAGGATATGTAAGCTTAGAGTTGAAACCCCAGGCTATGTACACACACACACACACACACACACACACACACACACACACACACACACACACACACACACACACAGCGGAACCCCCCCCCCCCCCCCACACACACAGTTATCGACTCAGGAGGAAGGACAGATGGTGTTCTTTCTACAATGCAAATAGGGACCATCTGTTATGCCATATGGGAAGGGAAAGATTGAGAAGTAGGAAGGTAGGTAGGCAGAAAGGGAGGTAGGTAGGAGGTTGTATAAGAAGGTACATAGATAAGGATGTCGATAGCGTGGGAAAGTGAAAAAAGAAAAGACAGACGGAAAGGGAGATAGGATAGAAGGGAGGAAAGAAAGGGAGGTGGAGTAACTAGAATATGCGAAGATAAGGAGTGAGAGGAGAAGGAAAGGTAAGAAGGGAGAGTAGGGAGCAGATTGGAGAAAAAAGGGAGCAAAGGGAGGGAACAGGGAATGATATGTGTGGTGTGTTAGGGAGGAGGAGGTGAGTTAAATAGGGTGGATAAGAGAGAGAGAGAGAGAGAGAGAGAGTGGTGGAAAAGGAGACAGAGAAATTTGATTAAAGGGAGAATGAAAAGGTGGGAGGAGGAGAGGTAAGGGAAGGAAGAAAAGAGAGGGAGGGAAGGAAGAAAGGAGGTGGGGAGGGAGGGAGAAAGGACTATACAAAGGAGGCGGAGAATATTGAATGAAAGGAAAAGAAAAGATGGAGAGAAAAGAGAGAGAGAGAGAGAGAGAGAGAGAGAGAGAGAGAGAGAGAGAAAGGACTCTATACACAGGTGGTCAAAATATTCTCTCCGATAATCCCTGACTGTGTGTGTGTGTGTGTGTGTGTGTGTGTGTGTGTGTGTGTGTGTGTGTGTGTGTGTGTGTGTGTGTGTGTTTGTCAAGAGGATCTGCATGTAATCCCGGAAAGAGGCTGTGGGGGCCAGTGTTTGTGTGTGTGTGTGTGTGTGTGTGTGTGTGTGTGTGTGTGTGTGTGTGTGTGTGTGTTTGTTCCCTTACCTACCGCCTGTGTCTGTCCGCCTAATTCACTGGTCTTGCTGGCGGTCGTTATTTCTTTTTTTTTTTTGTTTGGCCCTGTTTTTTTTTTTTTTCAGCGCTGTTTGAAGATTATCTGTATGCTTACGATCTTATTTGTATTGTATTATCAGGCTTTATTTTTGTGTGCTTGCGAGACTATTGTTATGTAAAAATGGTACGAGATTTGTTGTTTTGTTTTTCTGTGTGTGCCCGTAGCGAAAATAATGGAGTTTCTGTTAGTAGTGGAAATAAACAATGGTTACAACGTTTTTTGAATAATGAAACAAAGAAAAAAACATGATCAATTGACTTAACAAACGTAATTCTAGTAGCAAAGAAAGTAACAGTTTATAAAGTAACTAACCTACACTTCAATTTGCAAACGTAATTCAAGTTGCAAAAAAAGTAGCAGTTTTTGACGTAACTTACACTTCAAATCCTTCCAAGGTTAATAGACAAGAATACTGAGGGAGTTCACCGACCACTTGCTTCACCCACCGTGCATGACGCGTTGCCCGCCTCGAGTGTCACCCAGCACAAGGGGAACACTGCGGGAACGGTCACATTATGCAGATTAGCGCAGCGAACCTCTCCCAGATATGATCATTGGTGCCGTATATGGGCGCAATAATCATGACCGTGGTGAAAGAAACGTGTATTTTAAGTAGTTTTGGCTTCCTCTGAAGAACCAAAACTTTCTTCACGTTACTAATCGATGCATTATAGGTGAAACAAATGCATGGGGAACTATTTTTATTGTTTCAAGCCCTTGTTGTGTTTTCTGTTAACTGTCCTCACTGTGTTGTTTAATTCTTAGTACGTTCTTTGTGAACTATCCTTAATCTTGCCTCTTGTTCTTTGCTTCGTCATCTGGGAATTCTTTTAGCTTTTCTATTTTTGGTAAGCGCTCAGTAACCTCTCCGAACTATATTGTCTCGTTTTATTGGTTCGTCATCTGGGAAGTCTTTTAGCTTTTCTATTCTTGGTAAGTGCTCAGAAACCTCTACTAACTCTATTGTCTCTTATTTTTGCTTCGTCATCTGGGAATCCTTCTAGCTCTTCTATTCTTGGTAAGCGCTCAGTAACCTCTCCGAACTATATTGTCTCGTATTATTGGTTCGTCATCTGGGAAGTCTTTTAGCTTTTCTATTCTTGGTAAGTGCTCAGAAACCTCTACTAACTCTATTGTCTCTTATTTTTGGTTCGTCATCTGGGAATCCTTCTAGCTCTTCTATTCTTGGTAAGCGTTCAGTAACCTCTCCTAACTATATTGTCTCGTATTATTGGTTCGTCATCTGGGAACTCTTATAACTATTCATAAAATCCTGGTACGTTCTCTGTTGACAATCCTAATTAATGTCCTTTATTTTTTGGGTCGTCATCTGGGAATTCTTATAACTAGTCTCTTATATTCTTGGTACGTACTCTGTTGACTAGCTTGCTGTTGCTTACTATTACTGCTACGTCATCTTTGAACTATCTATCTATTATCTATTCTATTATTCATCTATTATCTCCTATCGTTCTTGCAGCATCTGTTATCTCATTGTCTCTCATTCGTACACTTCCTCTGTAAACTCTCCTCATTGTTTCTCATCCCAGGGACCTCCTACATCCTTTGTGAGCTCTAGCAATTAATGGTTCTTAGTATTGTACTCGATGCCTTCTCTAAACTATTGTTTCAACCTTGTTAGTCTTTCGTAGGCTTCCCAAACAATAAATAGCGTCGTATCGTGCGTCATCAGTGAGTCCTTTTAATTTATGTCTTTTGTTTTTAGTTTGTGCTCCGTGACCTATTTTTATGTCCTTTGTGAGCTCTCCTGACTCTATCCTTCCTCTTTCCTTCTCTTGTATATTTTATCTTCTATATCTATCTTCATCTATCTCCTATCTATATCTCTTCTTCTATCCTTATGTCTCTACCCTCTATCCATCGTCTTCTACCCTTGATCAAGACCCTCCATCTAATGATACACAAACATCCCCTACCAATTATTTATCGATTTTCCGTCCTTTCCTATTTTTCCTTCCCCTTATCTACTCATATGTTTGCCTTATCTCCCTTTTTGATCTCATCTCTTCTCATATCCTCCCTTACCTACCCTTCCTCTTCTAACAGTTGTATATTTTCCTTGGTTCGTCTTCTGTGAACTCTCCTTATTTCTTCATATCCTTGGGACGTCCTGTGTGAACTCTCCTAACGTGTCCTTTAGGAGTGATCAGTTCAGGATTCTGTCGGTACTAATGAACACTTAACGCCGACAGCTTCCTTCTTTTGCCCCCCAAGCAATTAGTTTCATCATTAACTGTTTCACAGTAATGATCAATCAGCTGATGAAAAAACATGATAGTTGATCCATTTTTCATTCCCGTAATGGGTGGAAATGTAAATTAAAAGAACGTGTTGTAACTAAGCCTAAATTAATGACGATGACGAAGCTCCTGCCTTTGTTTTGTTTTTAGTTTGTTATTTCCTGGAAAGGCTATATATAGGGGGGCGGTGGCGGAGTGGTCAGCATGCCAACACCTCGTCCAGGCGTCCCACCCGCCGCCTCCAGCCGAGATTTTTCAGTCACCGCCGAGTGGCCCAAGACTGTCCTCCTGCTGTCCTGAAGACCACCGATCAACCCGGACTCTAGATTCTCCTTCTAAAAGAGAGGATCAACGATGAGATCCAGGAAGCAGCATGAACCAAGCACACAATAAACGCTTGCCTGCGCCATGGTGGGCTCGGGCCGACCACCTGGCCTCACCATAAAAGCCTACCGGCACCATAGGCTGATACGTAAAAGAAGAAACATATCATTATCATTGTTACTATTATTATTTTATCAAATGCCTGGCAATGGGCAGCGCAGGAAGCGTGAAAATACCATTCATTACAAAATTTCTAACCCCCTCACACCCAAACCTTAGAGAATGAAAACAGATAGAGGGAACTGAAGTTTAAGATACAGTTAAAATAGATAATGTTCGACAAATGGGAATAGAGTAGAAGACGTTGGTGAAATAAATAAGGTCCGGCAAACTGAATCACTCAACACACGAAAAATGAATGAGAAAATGATAACATTCAGACATTAATTTACAATGAAGAAAAAAAAGTATATAAACAAAGGAACAGAATTTCAATTTGATCCACGACGTGAGTAATACGAAGATATAACATAACTTTTGTATATACACATTTTAGTAACACAGTAAAAAAAAAAAAATTAAAAGAAGTTCTTCAGAATATTCTTTACTAAATAAGGCGATTATAACCTTATTATCCTGAAAACGTTGACTTTACGGTAAATTTGATGACCAGTCAGGCTTACTAAGGGAGAGAGAGAGAGAGAGAGAGATAATGAGGTTTAGAATTACCTGTACTTTAATTTTTCTTCGTCCTTCTTTTTCTTTCTTTCTCTCATTATTTTTATTATACTCATTTGTTGACGTAACTATTCTACTAACGCACAGAAGAAAAAAGAAGAAAAAGAAAAAAAGAAAAAGAAGCGAGAAAAAGAAAAAGACGATAATGAAGAAAAAGAAAGAAAATAGAGATAGAGAATAAGAATTTAACCAAAACAAAGAAAAGAAAACAAAGAAAACAGAAAACAGAGCAAGATAACAAGAGCAGGAAGATGACAAAGTGAGTCCACCTTCCTCATCAACAAACACCTGCTGACGCCTGCTTAAGAGGAAAGAGCGCTCGCCTTGTGTGTAGCGAGAGAATTACCTGCTCAATTAGGTTTCACGGTAAATGGTGCCAAAAGTTACCTAGGGGCGGGAAGCAAAGGGTAAATGGAGCGAAAGAGTGAGGGAAGGAAGGGAAGGGGAAGGAAGGGAGGGGAATATGTACGTTCAGGAGCAGTAAGTAGCGGGCTTTTTTTTAATATTTTTCTTTACGCCGTGGAACTGTCTCCTTAACTAAAAAAAATAAAATAAAAATGTGTGTGTGTGTGTCTGAGGAGGGAAGTGACGTGTTAGGTTACGGATAATGAAGGGGAAGGAAGGGACTAGAAATGAATGAATGAAGGAAGGAAGGAAGGGAAACAAGTGAATGATATGGATGGAAAAAGAAACGTTGGTAGGATATAGAGAGAAGTTTAATAATGAAGGGAAGGAAGAACGAATGGGAAAACAATGAATGAATGAAGGAAGAAAGGAAGGGAAACAAGGGAGTGATATAGATGGGAAAAAGAAACGTTGGTAGGATGTAGAGAGAAGATAAATTCAATAATGAAGGGAAGGAAGGACGAATGGGAAAACAAGTGAAAACGAATGAAAGAAGAAGGAAGTGCTGAGAAGAGGGAGAATGAAGGAAGGCAGTGATGAAATGGAAGGAAAAATATGTTGGTAATGTTTAAATAAGGTAACAGTTTGATAATAGGGGGTTAATTAAGGGAAAGTAGACAGGGAAAATGAAGGGATGGTAGGAAAAATAACGTTGATGATTGTGGAAAGGAGAAAACAGTGTAAGAGTGAAGGAAGAAAGGAAGGAAGGAAGAAGGGAGTATAAAATGACACCTTGATAACTAAAGAAAAGAGGAAAAAAGAAATAATGAAGGAAAAAGGAATATTAAAAGGAAGCGAAGGACGGCAAAGTTGGTAAATGCAATAAGAAATAACAGTTTGATAATGAAGAAAAGTTAATGTTTAAAAGAAGATAAAAGGAAGGAAAAAAGGAATATTAAAAGGAAGCGAAGGACGGCAAAGTTGGTAAATGCAATAAGAAATGACAGTTTGATAATGAAGAAAGTGGGAAATGCAATAAAAAATAAGTTTGATAATGAAGAAAAAGTTAATGTTTAAAAGAGGGTAAAAAGAAGGAAAAAAGGAATATTAATGGAAGCGAAGGACGGCAAAGTTGGTAAATGCAATAAAAAATAAGTTTGATAATGAAGAAAACGTTCATCTTAAAAGGAAGTAAAGGAAGACCAACAAGGGAATGAAGGAAAAAATACTCCCCTCTAGAAAGACAACAGTTTGACAATAAATGAAAAGCAACATTAAAAGCAAGCGAAGGAAGACTTAACTTGCAAGGGACTGAGAGAGGGAAAAAATATCTCCCCTCCTAATGAAGTTTGGCAAAGGGAAGGAGCAAGTACAGAACGGTAGAGGGACAGAATGGCTTTTGCAGGAATAATAATTAGGTAAAAGGATGCAAGAGTGAATGTAATGTTTATTGAGTCTTGCATTAGTAGGTTGGACAGCGCATGGACGGACTGGGTTTTGTTCGATTGTGGCTAATTATTATGGGGGTGTTTTTACTTAGATGATTGTTGATAAGTTAAGAACGATTGAAGATTATAGTTGATGGTGAGATAGAAGGATGGTTTTTTTTTTTTGTGTGTGTGTAAAAAAAAAAACTATCTTGCTTATTTTCCTTCCTCCTCTTCCTCCTACTTTTCCTTGTTATATTTTTTTCATCGACGTCCTATTCTTGTTCCTCCGTTCTTTTTGTTCATCTTTTCCTTCTTTTTCCACCTCTTCGTTCATTTCTTCACTCGCCTTCTCTTCATTCTCGTTTCTCATTTCTTCACTCCTTCCTTCTTCCTCCTCTTCCTTCTCCTTCTTTTCATTGTATTTTTATCTCCATCTATTCTCTCCTACATTTGTTATACCTGTTCTTTGCTATTTTATTTTTGTTTCTCTTCTTTGCCTTCTCTTTCTCCTCTTCTCAATCATTTACTTGCTTCTCCACTCCTCCTCCTCCTTCTCCTTCTCCTCCTCCTCTTATTACTACTCTTTATCGGTTATTTTTCTCTATCCACGTCTTTTTCTTGTTTTTATATTTCTGAGTTTCATTTTTTTTCTTTTTTTTTCTCCTTTGCCTTCGCCTTCTCTTCCGCATCCTTTCTCTTTCCTCCTTCACTTCCTCCTCCTCCTGCTCCTGCTCCTGCTCCACTTCCCTCTCCCTAAGGTCGCTATTTTTGACGCGGGGAACAGAGCGGCGGTGTCCAGCCTCTCACGCGGATGAAAAGCTCTTTAATTATTCCGGAGGCAGGGACGCTTGAGCTCCCCCTCGTATTCCCGGCACAGACCCAGCGAGAGAGAGAGAGAGAGAGAGAGAGAGAGAGAGAGAGAGAGAGAGTAGTGGTGATGGAATATTGTTGTTGTTGTTGTTTTGGTGTTGTGTTGTTGAATGTTGAAGGAAAGTGAGAGGGATTTAAGAGAAGGATACCTGGAGGAAGAAGCCTTGTGTGTGTGTGTGTGTGTGTGTGTGTGTGTGTGTGTGTGTGTGTGTGTGAATAGCGGTTGTAATTGTGATAAGTATGATAATAATGATGCATTGAAAATCGACCATATGCAACTTGTTCATTATTATGTGATTCTCGAAGAAGAAGAAGAAGAAGAAGAAGAAGAAGAAGAATATTGATAACATTTAAAATAGGGATATAAGTACAAGAAAGAGTTGGAGAAGAAAAAAAAAGAAACGCAAAGAAGATGAAGCCGAATATGAGTAAAATGAAAACTAGAAAATAAAAATAAAACAGAAAATCGTAGTGTTCCTTGGCATCATTTTCTTTCTTTCTCAGTTTACGTATCATTAGTAATCAAAACTTGGATATTCTAACCTCTCCTGAAGACCTCGACATTTGGGTAGGTATTGTAAGACCCCTTCGCTTCTCACATCAACTAATTCTAAAGGTCAAAGAGAGGATCAGTCGGGTTCTAATGATTGTTTCTTTAGGTTCACGGTACAGAAGGAGGGTCACACTACCACCAGGGTCATAAAACTACTCCTGGAAATGCCCACAACTCCTATGAAAGCCTTGGCAAATATGTGAACTTGGGCGACGAAATGTTTAGTAATACGGGCCTTGTGATCTTTGCCTCCTCATAAACACTTCGCCTTCCTACGTGGGGTTAGTAGGTCTCCGTGAGTCCCCGCGTCGGTCAGCTTCAGGGAGGAACTTGAATAGGCTCCCTCTCCATCCCACGGCCGCTCTTATTGAATAGCTAATGCCCGGAGGAAACTGGAAGTGTATTGGATCGGTGCTCGTCAGATGGAAGGAGAGGAAATCTTTGCCTCAACGGAAATGAAAGGGGATATCCGGCTTAGTGAACGGAAAGAAGACTCCCTCCCACTTAGGAATCGTGTGAGCTGTGATTGAAATAATGCTTGGGGGGGAACACGTATCAGGCTGGTGATCGGTTGAGGGGGAGGGAGGGAGGGAGGGAGAGGTTGACATCTTAATCTCTATCTCTCTTCTTCTTTTTCTTCTTTTTATCTCTGTGTGTCTGTGTATCTGTCTTTCTATCTATCTATGTACCTTTCTCTTTCTCTCCCTATCTCTCTCTGTCTCTCGCCTTATCAATCTTTATCTATCCATCTATTAATCTATCTTCCATTTTTTTCTTTCTTTCTTTCTTTAATACCATAGAATACCTTACTGCTGCTGTTACTTCTTACACTCGCTTCCCCCTCGCACGCTCTTCCAATTCATCATCATTATGTCTTCTCTGTACCATATTGCCTAGTCAACCTCCTCCTCTTCTTCCATCTTCAACCTTATTCCTCAGTCCTCCTCCTCGCTCTATCTTTGTCTCATTCCTTCCATTTATTTCGTTCCTCAATCTCCTTCCTCCTCCTTCCATTTTTCATTTCGTTTCTCCATATTCCTCCTCCTTTTCTGCCACTTTCATCTCTTTCCACACTCTTCTTCCATCTTCTGTCTTTTTCCTATATCTCCCCTCCTTCTCCTCCATCTCTCATTTCGTTCCTCAATCTTCTTCCTCCTTTACCATCCTGATCTCGTTCTTCATTCTCATTTCTCTTCATCTGTCTCTCGTCTTTCCTCAGTCTCCTTCCTTCTCCTTTGTCCCATCTAGTTACTGAATCTTCCTCCTTCTTCTCTCCCTCCCATTAATCATCTTGTTCCTCAGTGTCCCTCAGCCTCTTCCACCTCTCATCTCCTTCTTCCTCCTCCCCCTCCTCTTCCATCCCCCATCTGTCCTCAATCTCCCTCCTCCTCGTTTATCTTACGTCTAGTTACTCAATCTCCATCCTACTCTTTCATCTTTCATATATATTCGTTCCCCGTCTTCCCAACTCTCCCTTCCGTCGCCGCCTCCTTGACACACTACGCCACTGACCCTCAAAGGTGCTTAGGGGCTCCTTGTTTTTGTATCACCCCGGAGGCACGGACGCGATTACGGGCCGCAGGGAGACACTAAAGGTCACACACGAGGCTCTCGGTGCAAGGGTGGCAAAAAAAACAATCCTCATATATATTGTTGAATGGCGCGCACCGACGTTTTTTGACTCGTGTTAGGGGGGAGGCGGGATGGAGGGGCGGTGAAGAGGATGGGTGGGGATGGGGATGACATCAATAGGGTGGGGCAGCTGGAGTACTCGCAGGTGGAGGACTTGAGACGGAAGGAAGTTTTATGAGAAAAGTGTGTAAGGCAGAGCATAGAGGAGACACGTGCTAACTGGCGGCGGTGGGTGTTGGGGTGATGTACAGTGAGCGATAGATACATACAAGAAGAGGTTACATGAGTTCTTGGGTAGTGAGGTTACAGGGTTAGGTTTACAGGAGCTGCCTTGTACGGATCTACCGGGCTATTGCAGACACCCTATGCTTTGATGTTCCTTGATGAAGCATATAGAAAATAAATAAGGATATAGAAAATGTTAAATATGGATGGTAAAAGAAAGGCGATGAAGAAGTTACTGTAGCTAGAAGGGCAAAGATGAAAGGAAAGAATAAGAATAGAAAGAAAAAGTAGATGAAAGGTCAGAAGTGGAACAGTTGATAAGGGAAAAGTGAGTTACGTATGGAAGAAAGGTCGAGGATAGATAAACCTTAATTGAAAAGATGAGAAAATGAATAATATATATAAAAAAGAAGGAATTACTAGTGATGGAAATACAAAGATGAATGAGTGGGATAACAACAGAAAATAATGACGATGGTAAAGCAAAGAGAAAAAAAAAGAAAATACAAAAAGATAAAAAACAGAGCAAAGATGAGTTTGAATAATAACAAGCAGAAAAAATGAAAGGTCAGGAATGGAAGAGTGGATAAGGGAACAGTCACCTTGATATAGAAGAAAGGTCGGAGGGTGGAGTAGATGGAATGAGGGTTGAGAATAGAAAGGTAAGGTGGAATGATGGAATTGGTGGAGGGAAAGTAGATAACAGAAAGGTTCAGAACAGTAGCAGAAGAGTGAACGGAAGGGAGGAGTGAATAGGTCAAGGAAAAGGAGGGGAGTAAAAGGGAGGGATAAAGGATATGAAGGGGATTGAAGGGTAGACCGTGTTATTCAGCGGGGCGGGGCGGGCCGGGGCGGGGCGGGGCAGGGCAGGAGATGCAGGCGACAGTTGTAATATCAATATTTCCTTGACGTGCCGCCGCTGCTTCGGGGACTCCACTTCACGCCGCGCTGATGTTGTTATCGTGTGTGTGTGTGTGTGTGTGTGTGTGTGTGTGTGTGTGGAAAGGGGGGGGAGTAGTGTGGGGAGGAGGGGAGTTGGTTTCGTGGGGAGGGGTGGGGGAGGTTGTGTGTGGAGGGTCGGTGGGGGATGGGGAGGTTGTGTGTGTGTGTGTGTGTGTGTGTGTGTGTGTGTGTTTAGGGGTCAACTAGGAAAGTATTGATTTATATAAAGGAAGATAGGAAAGAAAGGTTGAAATGTGGAAGAAAGAAGCTGAGGAGGAAAATATATGTTTTTTCTTCTATAGTTTGATTTTTCACATTAGTTTTTTTTTTACCTCACTTCTTTATCTATTTTTTTCCTTACTCCCTTCATTCTCTAGTTAATGTCTTCCCTCACTATCCCTTGTAGATATCCATAACACTTCCGTTAATAGACTTGTTACCATTTTTTTTCACGTCTCAAATATCGAGCTTGTGTTCAGAGGGCAGACCACGAGTGTGTACATTCACCTATCAGTAAGAAGGTACAGGCTGTCATCAAGGTTATAAGTTCGTCACCCTCATGAAATAATCGCCTAAGTCATTTTTCAGCGTTTTCCAGGTTTTTGTCTACATCATTTTATTAACACGTGACGCCCATTCTTGTAGAGTTGCCTTCGTCATTCAGGGTTTGAGTGTACTAGAATTGACCTTTTCATTTCTCCCCATTTTTCTCCCTATCACCCCTTCTTATTAGTCTCCCATTCCACTTCCCTCCATCCATCATTCTCCCTGTTTCTCCCTCAATCATACACCCTTATCACTTTCCCCCCAACATTCTCCCCTATCACTCCCTTCCATTATTCTTCCCTATCACTCCCCTTCCCATTACTCTCCCCTCCATCATTCTCCCTTATCACACTTCCCTTCGTCTTCCTCCCTTATCACCCCTCTCCCCATTATTCTTCCCTTATAACTTCCCTTCCCATTTTTTACTCTCCCCTCTCACCCTCCCATCCGTTTCCCCATCACTTCCCATCACCCACCACAGGTCTCGTCCATAACGTGTTCTCCCCCTCACACATACACGATTCAGACACGTCATCGCTTCCTTTACTCTCTCTCTCCCTGACCACCACCTTCACCATCACCACCACCACCACCACCACCATCACCACTCTCGAACGCTCTCCCAAAACATCATTATAAGCTCGTCCCTCAATCTGATTACCTTCTTTTCCTCCTCCTCCTCCTCCTCCTCTTCCTCTTCCTCCTCCTCCTCCTCCTCCTCCCATATACTCTCCCGAGGCATCATAACACTGTCTATCCTTCAATCCCCTTCATTTCTTTTATCCCTCCTATAATCCCCTCCTTTCCTCCCCTCCCTTATTGCCTCCCTTCCCTCTCTTTCCTCCTTCCTCTCTCACCTCCATTCCTTCCCTCACCTTCCCTCTCCTCCTCCCTTCCCTTCACTCTTCTGTTATTGTGGACAGACAAGGGATTCACTAGTACTACCTGGATGGAGGAGGAAGAGGAAGAGGAAGAGGAATAGGAAGAGATAGTGGTGGAGGTGGTGGTGGTGGTGGAAGACGAGAAATGGGAAGATGAACAAACGTAGACTGAGATGAAATAATACTATGTGAAGAGAATTTTTGTTAATGTTCGACCTCGCTTTCGGCCACCTCTTTGGATTCTTTTTAGGAGGAGCAACTAGCGGGCTTTTTTTGTTATTATTGTTTCCTTCTTTTGTGTGCCCTTGAGCTGTCTCCTTTGTTGTAAAAAAAAAAAAAACTCCACATGGGAAACTAATTTGAGGGTTATTTTGGTTGTATTGTATCAGCCGCATTTACAAGAATTTTTATGTGTATCGCTCCGTCCGTCTTCTTTTACGAATATATAATAAGTGGAAGAATATTAAGGGATTTGGTTAAGAGCGAGAGGGAGGCAAAAGTTTCAAGTGGAGAGTGTTGTTTTAAGGCCAGGAAAGGTCTAAGACATTCCTACTGACCTTTGCAATCCACCAGGTAATGTTTGGCGTGGTGCATTGCCGTTTAACATCCTTGCAACACACCCAAACAGCGCCTCCTATTTACTTTATTAGACAGCCTAGAAGCACAGGGTTAAGGGAGCAGGTACATCGGGATGGTAGCTTGAGGGTTGAGGGGAAGGGGGAAGTAGGGAGGGGAGGAAATAGGATGAGAGATGGTAAGGGAGGGAGAGGGGAAGAGGGAGGGGAAGGGAGACAAAAGGGGAATGGAGAGAACTTTTTGTTTGTTTGTTTGTTTGCTTGTTTGTGTTGGCACCTTCACACACACACACACACACACACACACACACACACACACACACACACACACACACACACACACACACACTCTCTCTCTCTCTCTCTCTCTCTCTCTCTCTCTCTCTCTCTCTCTCTCTCTCTCTCTCTCTCTCTCTCTCTCTCTCTCTCTCTCTCTCTCTCGCACATCCGTATTCATTTTCTCTTCAATTAAAAAAAAAACATCAACATCAGAGTGCGAGTTTTTTGGGTCAGTCGTGAACATTTTCATCGCAGTATGTTATGAACTTGCTAATTAATATTATTTTTTTTGTTTGCTCATCAGTGGACAAGCCGTAATGCATTTTTTAAACTTTTTCATCCTCCTTTTTGTCTATCTTTTTCTTTGTTTTCCTTTCTCTGTATCTGTATTTTTTTTATTTCCTTTATTCCTTCATTTTCTTTGTATCTTATTGTTTTTGCATCTCTTTCTCTCCTTCCCTCTTTCTCTCTACCTTTTTTTCCCTAATTGTCTTTTCATTCGCCATTTCCAAAGCTCGTTAATTTCTTTTCTTTTAGTTACTTTCTCTGATCTCTAACGTGAATGATTTTTTTTTTGCCTTTTCTATATTTTTTTTCAGATCTCCTTTACTTTGGTTAAACGGATAGCTCTATTTTTCTTTCTATTCGTCTTCTCTCTCTCTCTCTCTCTCTCTCTCTCTCTCTCTCTCTCTCTCTCTCTCTCTCTCTCTCTCTCTCTCTCTCTCTCTCTCTCTCTCTCTCTCTCTCTCTCTCTCTCTCTCTCTCTCATCTCTGCATATTTCATTCCGGTACACATGACAGATGGTTGGGTAGTAAGGTTGAACAGTAGGTTAGCATGTCATTGCGTTATCTAGAATGTCCGTTATTGCTCTTTTTGTTGTTCTATTTAATTCTGTTTTGGTTATTATATATTGCGTCCTCGTGAATCCTTACATTGATACTCTCCCTTCTGCTTTCCTTCTATACTTATTTTTGCACGTCCTTATGCCTTGTAGTGTCGTTAAAGTCTTCGTTATACTGTTCAATATGTTTTCATCTCATTCCCTCTCACTTCCAACCCCCATTTCTTTGGCCTCCTGCACCTCCCCAGCCTTCCTCCATTACATGATATCACTCCTTCCAGAAAAACGTTCTTGTGAGTGATGCAACGCTTTTTAATTTATATAATGTTTACCTCTTATTTTGGTCGCCATTTTCCTTGACTTTCCGGGAACTCAGCAAAACGGAACGAAGTAAAAACGTCTCCACCGAGTCTATCCTTCGTGAAACTGACGTCAACTGTGTGAGGGAAATAGAAAACAATAAAACTTGCATCATATTGCTTTACAAGGAGGATAGAGGGAAGGTTGATACACATGCATAAAGAGAGATAGATAGACAGAGAGAGAGAGAGAGAGAGAGAGAGAGAGAGAGTAGACCATTAGATTTCACAAGCCACGTGGAGGCGGAGGATGAGGTTTGGGGTACATTCTGGGTTTATGCAAATGAAATGGGAGCTTATTTTGTTTGGTAATGATATTCGCGTCTCATCTCACATCTCTCTCTCTCTCTCTCTCTCTCTCTCTCTCTCTCTCTCTCTCTCTCTCTCTCTCGCTCTCGCTCTCAAGTATATATACACTTCTTAGATCTTTTTTTTTTTAAACATCTTTCTTCCATTATATGACTCGTGTTTCTTATTTTCTGTCATCTTGGCGGACTTTTTTACCTTATATTTTTTTCTTTAGCGTAATTCGTTGTGAGCGGCGTGACATATGTGGAGAAAATAGTCGAGTTTTTCACTTCATGCTTTCATATTTTCTACCGAGATAAGCCGAGGAGGAGAAGAAGAAGAAGAAGAAGAAGAAGAAGAAGAAGAAGAAGAAGAAAGAGGAGGAGGAGGAGGAGGAAGAGGAATCAGAGTACACGTCTAAATATACCTTTCCTCTGACCAAGCCCCACCTTTACCTGGCTGGGGGACTTATTGAAGTTACCTGTACGTGATATTTTTTTCCAGGCAGCCTTATCGCTCACCGTCACCTAATACTCCTTGTGACCCCTTGTGTTCCTTGTGACCTCATGATGCCTCTTCCTGCTCGGCAACTCATGTGGGGTAAGGAGATGAGGAAGAGGAGGATAGGGAAGGAGAGATGATAGACGAAGAGGTGATGAGGGATGGGAAGAGAAAGGAGAGAAGGATTAACTCGCAAGGGAAGGAGAGGATGTGATATGGAGAGGAAGGGAGGAGGGTATGAACTGGCAAAGGAAGAGGGAGTGAAGAGGGAGGGGAAGAAAGAGAAAAATAAGGGAGGAAGAGTGGATGATGGAAGGGAAAAGAGAGAGAAAGGGAGGAAGGAATGAACTAGCGAAGGAAAGGAAAGGAAACACCGAGTGGAAAGGTTTTCTTGAGTAATGTTCCCGTTCATGGTACAAAAATCGGGTAAAACGAACACAAGCATCACAACACATGCCAAGAAAATCCCAGCATCAACTTCTACGAGCCTTTTCAAACAGGAGAAGCGAGGAGCCGAGACGTTTAACAATACAGGCTGTAGTTTTGTTTTGTTTCTTTACCTGAACACACCTGCCGTCGCGCGTGTGTCCCCTGTATTCTCCCAGTGTCGCCGGGCAGAATAGGGAGGGGGAAATCTTTTGTCCCTTGCCTAGGCTTAGCGGAGGCCAGGAAGGGAAATGAATGGGGAAATAGTTGGGTATCTTGAGGGGCCGGGTGGTGGTGGTGGTGGTGGTCAGTTGGGCTCATTGTGTGTGTGTGTGTGTGTGTGTGTGTGTGTGTGTGTGTGTGTGTGTGTGTGTGTGTGTGTGTTTGGGGGGGGGGGGGCTGTGTGTGTGTGTATATATTTTTTCTTTATTTTTCTTCTTTTTTGTGTGTGTCAGGTTACAGGAAAGTCATTATATATCCAGAGTTTCGTTTTCTTCTTCTTATTTATGTTACTGTTGTCTTCATGTGTGGGGATATTATGTGTTTGTGAGTGTCTTTTTTTCTTCTTCTTCTTTTTTTTTTTGTACCAAGTTCCAGTGAGGTCATTATCCTGTGCTTCGATTTTTTTTGTTATCATCATCATTATTATATTTGTCATTATCTTCATTCAATAACATTACTACTACCATCACAATGCGTATATCTTTTTATTTTTCTTTATTTTCTTCTTTGTGTTTCTTTGTTTTGTTGTGCCTTTTTTATTTTCTTCTTTGTGTTTCTTCTTTGTTTTGTTGTGCCTTTTTTTTCCTCTTTTTTATACCAAGTTACAGTAAAGACATTATTCTGAGCTTCATTTTTATTATTATTATTTTTATTATTTTCACGCGATGACCTTTACTAACACCACCACCACCACCACCACGCGCCATCACCACGCGCCATCACCACCACCACCACCACACGCCTTCGCTGTAGAGTTCATAATATTAATTGCTCACGGTAATGACACAACAATTAAGCCTTCCCCTGATGCCCCCTTCCACCCCCCTTACCCGTCTCGACCTATTTCCTCTCCTCCTCTTCCTTGCTTGTTTCTCTCTCCTTTCTCCTCTTCCTTCCATCGTTCCTTCGTTGGTATCTTCCTTCCTTCATTTGTGTATTCAGTCATTTTTTTTTTCTCTTTTCCTTCTCTCTTTTCCTCCTTCTTCTCTCTCTTTCCCTTGGTTCTTCTCTAGTTTCCTCCTCCTCTCCCATTCCTTCACCCTCTTCCTCCCTTGCTTCTCTCTCTTTTCTACTCTTCCCTCCTTCAATCTTTTCTTCCTCCATTTATTTATTCGCTCATCTATTCGTTTTTCTTCTTATTTCCTTCCTTCTTTTCTTTCTTCCTTCCTCTCTCTTTCTTTTCCTTCCTTCCCTCGTTTCCTCCTCGTTGCCATCCTTCTCTCCCTTTTCTTCTCCCTTTCCACCTTATCTCCAAAACTCTTCCCTTTTCCCTCTCTCATTTTACCTCATCTCCCTCCCTCTCCCCTCCTCCCTATCCCCTACCCCCCTCCCTCCCTCTCTCTCTTACCCTCTCTCTCTCTCTCTCTCTCTCTCTCTCTCTCTCTCTCTCTCTCTCTCTCTCTCTCTCTCTCTCTCTCTCTCTCTCTCTCTCTCTCTCTCTCTCTCTCTCTCTCTCTCTCTCTCTCTCTCTCTCTCTCTCTCTCTCTCTCTCTCTCTCTCTCTCTCTCTCTCTCTCTCTCTCTCTCTCTCATTCTGCCTCTCCCCTTTCTTATTTTTTGGGGGGTAACCCTTTTCTCTTTTTTTCAACCTTTTCTCTTTCCCATAATTACTCTCTCCCCCTCTTTTCCATCTCCTTTATCCCTTCTCTCTCATGTCACTCACTTTTTGTTTAGTTAATACGCCTCTTTCAGTCTCTTTACCTCCCTTCTCAAGTTTTTCTCCTCTCCTCTATACCTCTTTCAGTCTCTCTTACTTCCTTTCTCAGTCTTTAGTTTCTCTCTCTACTCCTCTTCGTCTGTTTCCGTCTTTCACAGTTTTTACCTTCTCTCAACTCCTTTTCCTGTCTTTCTCTCCCTTCCAATCCTTACCTCCTCTCTACTTCTCTTCCAGTCTCATATTTTCCTTCCTGTCCTTTCCTTCCCTCTACTCCGGTTCCAGTCTCTTGCCTTCTATTCCATTTTCTTACCTTATTTCTAGTCTTTAACCTTCCCTCTATTCCTTTTCCAGTCTTACTTCCTTCCAGTCTCTTTCCTCTCTCCCTGTCTTTACTTTCTTCACCTCTCCCAGTCTCTTAACTTCTTTTCCATTCTCTTACCTCATTTCTAGTCATTAACCTTCTCTCTATTCTTTTTCCAGTCTTTTACTTTCTTCCAGTTTTTTCCCGTTACTCCTCTTCCAGTCTCTTTCCTCCCTCCCTGTCTTTACTTTCCTCACCTCTCCCATTCTCTTACCTCCCCGCCTCTCCGTTCTTCCCGTCCTAGACCTATTGAGTATTCATGTCGCCCCTAGTTGCCGAGCCGATGCGCTCACGACGTCAGCAGGAATATGGTATAAGGTGTAGTCACCCGCAGGTCACTGGGTCGGTCGGCGCCTGGAGACAGACGCACTCGCTCAGGAGAAGGAGGAGGTGGTGTCTTACGAATTTGTTTATGGTGTCGTGATGAAGTCTCGTTTACCTTGGCCACGGTTACCCGCTATTGCGACACTGATGATAATGACGTCAGAGCCTTAGCAATAATATGGTTCAAAATGATTTAATTACGTCCTCGGGTGATAAAGACACACATTGGATAGACTGTTTGGCGGCTCGACTGACACAGTGTCCCAACGGCTGGCTGGCTGGGTGTCTGGGTGTCTAGCTGGTTAACTTCCATAATGGCAAGCTGGCCTACTGGGTTGCTTACTTGCTAGGAGTGATGGATGGATGGATGGATGGATGAAATGATGGATACGCTGATGGATGAATAGTTTGAAGAATGGAATGGTAAACAGTCTGATCTCCTTTCTTTGCACATTTAATCACCAACTGGTTAGCCAACTGACTGACTAAATGAGTGACTAGCTGTCTGGTTAGCTGGTAGAAGAGCTGATTGACTGACTGACTAACTAATGAAGTGACTAACCAATGGGCTGACTAACTAGCTAACTGATATCCTAATGTCTGACTGGCTGACTGACTGGCTAAGTGACTAACTAACTTTTTTTTTACATCAAAGGAGACAGCTCAAGGGCACAAAAAAGGAAACACTAACATAAAAAAGCCCGCTACTCGCTGCTCCTTAAAAAAAAAGAATCAAAAGAGGTGGTCTAAGGAGATTATTTGATTTGCAAAGCTGGCTGACTAGATTTCTTGTTAACTACATACCTGACTGGCTGGCTGGCTGGCTGGCTGACGTTCTGACAAGCTGGCGAACTAACAAATTTCCTGAAAAGTTGACTGGGTTTCTTGTGACCTGTCTTCCTGTCTGGCGTTCTGGCTGGCTGACTGACTTCCTGGCTGGCTTGTGGTTTAATAGACTGCAACATGATTAGCTGGTTTTCCTGGATGTTCAATGTTGTGGGCGTCACGAACACTTACTTAAAGACTTTACCTAATCCCTCAATGCCGCCTCCCCGCTGCCTGCTCGCCTGACTTCCGTCCCTCGCCGCCCCCAAGACACGACACCGCATACCTCGGCCCCAATAGGTGTGTGTGTGTGTGTGTGTGTGTGTGTGTGTGTGTGTGTGTGTGTGTGTGTGTGTGTGTGTGTGTGTGTGTGTGTGTGTTGGGGGGGGGGCTCTTGTCATTGAATCTGGGTATGTATGTGTGTATATAAACGCTATATATGAATGTATGTATATAGCTCCACGCATGCTTGTATTTGCGGCCTGCGTGTGGGAACGATTACTTTTTATATGTTTTGCGAGGTCAGCGTGATTCGGTAGATAAACAACATTGCGTAGAGGGAATGCATAATAATAATAATCACGGTCTATTTTTAGGTAATTGCTTTGTACCGTCTCCCTCCTGCATGAATGGCAACGGATGATGAAAAAAGGGAGGGAGAGATAGGGCAAAGGGATGAATGTGATATCGTGTGTGTAGTTGGTGAGTGAAGGGACGAAAAGAAAGATTAATGACTATGTGTGAGTGTGGGTGGGTGTGGGGGTGGGGTGCGTTAGTTAGTGGGAGTCGAGAGACATATGATTAAGAAGGGAGATAGGAGGGAAAGATAAGGAGAGAAAGGGGAAGAGAGGAGCAAAAGAGAGAGGTTGAGAGGGTATGAGGTTGAGAGAGGATGTGGCGAGGAAGAATGAATGAGAGGAAGGGAAGATGAAGGGAAGGGAGAAGGTAAGAAGATAAGGGAAAGAAAATGGAAGAGGGAGCAAAAGAGAGAGGTTGAGAGGAAGAAAGAGAGAGATAATTTCTGAAAGAGGGCGAGGTAGAGAGAGGATGTGATGAGGAAGAATGAATGAGAGGAAGGAAAGATGAAGAGAAGGGAGAAGGGAAGAAGAGAAAGGGGAAGAAAGTGGAAGAGGGAGAGGTTGAGAGAAAGAAAGATAGTGAGGTAATTTCTGAAAGAGGGCGAGGTAGAGAGAGGATGTGATGAGGAAGAATGAGTGAAGGGAATGGAGAAAATAAGAAGAGAAAGGGGAAGAAAATGGAAGAAGGAGCAAAAGAGAGAGGTTGAGAGAGAGTGAAGTAATTAATGAAAAAGGGCAAGATAGAGAGAGGATATGACCTGGGAGAATGAATGACAATGAATGAGAAAAAAGAGGAAAAGGATGAATGAGTGTATAGGTGATGTCGTGGGTGTATAATTTATGTGTGAAAGGAAGGGACAAAAAGAAGAAGAGGAGTGTGTGTGTGTGTGTGTGTGTGTGTGTGTGTGTGTGTGTGTGTGTGTGTGTGTGTGTGATATCATGCGTGTTCAAAGTGTGTGAAAATCCTCCTCCTTCTCTCTCTCTCTCTCTCTCTCTCTCTCTCTCTCTCTCTCTCTCTCTCTCTCTCTCTCTCTCTCTCTCTCTCTCTCTCTCTCTCTCTCTCTCTCTCTCTCTCTCTCTCTCTCTCTCTCTCTCTCTCTCTCTCTCTCTCTCTCTCTCTCTCTCTCTCTCTCTCTCTCTCTCTCTCTCTCTCTCTCTCTCTCTCTCTCTCTCTCTCTCTCTCTCTCTCTCTCTCTCTCTCTCTCTCTCTCTCTCTCTCTCTCTCTCTCCCTTCCCTCCCTCGACCTTCACCGTAATTATTTGAAGGTTGAGACAAATAACATGTGAATTGGAGTTAGCACTTCGCAAACACACACACACACACACACACACACGCACACGCACACACGCACACGCACGCACACACAGGAGGAGGATAACAGGGTAACTTTGAGAGCGAGGGAAAGAAAATAAAAAAAGGAAAACCAATGAAAGAAAAACACTCCAGAGACGAGTTTCTCCAAGTAATCCAAAGCTGAATTAAGACGACGGAGACACAATGAGAGAGAGAGAGAGAGAGAGAATAAACAGCTAAACCACCAAGGAAATTTAACAGCAACACCACTACCGCAGCAGGAGGAGGAAGAGGAGCAAAAGATAGAGGAGAAGAAGGCAGGGAAGATTAGAAGGAGGTATGGAGAAAACTTAGGCAAGGAGGAGAAGGAGGAGGTTTTAAATGAGGAGGAGGAAGAAGAAGAAGAAGAAAAAGAAGAAGAAGAAGAAAAAGAAGAAGAAAAAGAAGAAAAAGCAGAAGAAGAATGTGAGGAGAAGAAGGAAGAAGAGAAAGAGGTTTCGGAGGCGTCCATGGGAGGAGGAGGAGGTTTTAAAAGAGGAGGAGGAGGAAGAAGAAAAAGAAGAAGAAAAAGAAGAAGAAGAAGAAAAAGTAGAAAAAGAATATGAGGAGAAGAAGGAAGAAGAGAAGGAGGTTTCGGAAGCGTGAGAGGAGAAGATTTCGGAGGAGGAGAAAGACGAGGAGGCTTCGGAAGAGGAAGAAGGGGAGGAAGAGGAGGAGGAGGAGGAAGAGGAAGAGGAAGCCGACGGGATGTTTACAAACCCAAGGAGTAAGCTGCTACACAAGTCTTCCCTAAGTCCTTCAAGACGGCTTTACCCTCGGTTCATAAGTAGCTTGTTAGTCCGTCGAGGAGGAGGAGGAGGAGGAGGAGGAGGAGGAGGGCTCAACATTTTCCTAGCCGCCTCTTCTCTCCTCCAAGTTTGGTTGAGCGGCTCAGGCAAATTTCTTTCCCCTTCTTCATCGTCTTCCTCCAGCATTGCCTACCTTAATACTCTCTCTCTCTCTCTCTCTCTCTCTCTCTCTCTCTCTCTCTCTCTCTCTCTCTCTCTCTCTCTCTCTCTCTCTCTCTCTCTCTCTCTCTCTCTCTCTCTCTCTCTCTCTCTCTCTCTCTCTCTCTCTCTCTCTCTCTCGCTCTCTCTTCATCGTTATTTCGTCATTTCTCCTATTTATTTCATTTCCTCAATTCAGTTATTTTCTTTTTGTCAATATGTCCTAATTACACTACAAACATACCTACTCTTATTAACTATCTACATCTTTTTTCTTTCTTTCCTTGGTCATGTAACTTTTTTTTTAACAATTTCCAGTATTTTTTTTTATTTTGTCCTTTCCTATTTTTCATTCTAACGTTTAATTGGTAAGCCACGAACCACCTTTCACTTCTCTCCGTTTTCTCTTCCTCCTCCTCCTCTTCTCCCTCCTTTGCACTTTCCTCCTCTCTCTCCCTCTCCCTCTCTCATTCTCCCCCACTCGCTATTCTTTTCGTAATTTTTTTCCTCTTCATTTTTATTTTTTTTATTTACTTATTTATTTATTTATTTATTTTTATTTGTTTTGCTGTCGCCTATATTGCCTTGGTATTTAGTCTTTTGTTTATTCCTCCTCCTCCTTCTCTTTCCTCTCATATTTTTCTGCTTTTTTTATCTCCTTTTTCCCTACTTTTTTTTCTATGGTCGCTCTATGTCTCTCTATTAAGTCATTTGCTCTACCCACTTTTCTCGTTTATTAATTAATTTCTTGCTTTTCTTTGATATACAGATGTTGTTTTTTTTCCCTTTCTGGAGCATGGAACGTTTTTTCTTCATTTCCTTTTTCATTCCGTTTCTTCTGTTACTTAATTTTCCCTGCCTATTTTTCTACTTTATTTCTTCCTTTCTTTTGATATAGATTTTTTTTTTCCTTTTTTTCCCTTTCTGGAGCATGGAACGATTTTTCTTCATTTCCTTTCTCATATCGTCTCCTATTACTTATTTTTCCATGCCTATTTTTCTAATATATTTATTTCTTCCTTTCCTTTGATATATTGTCTTTTTCTTCTCATATCACCTCATTTTTTCCTTCTTCCTGTCTCTTACATAACAACAAATTTGCCTATGCTTTCCCTGCTGTGTGTGTGTGTGTGTGTGTGTGTGTGTGTGTGTGTGTGTGTGTGTGTGTGTGTGTGTGTGTGTGTGTGTGTGTGTGTGTTCGTTCGTTCATACATACCTTCTTGACGTCATTAAAATCACTTGGAATATTAATGGAAAAATTCGAATAAATAAAAATATCTTTCACACACACACACACACACACACACACACACACACACACACACACACACACACACACACACACACACACACACACACACACACACACACACACACACACACGCACTTTCGCCAACATGCATTTACGAAGAAAAAAAAAAAAAAGATATATTATGAGAACTCAAAAATCGCGGCCTTCCTTAAGCGAACGAACACTTGGGGCGCAACATATTACATATTAACATTCTGCGCTCCTCCGCTGACGGCGCGTAAAAATGTTGCTTTTCATTAACATTGCCTCGTGAATGTTCGCCGGGCGGGGAGCGAGGGAGAACGATACATGAGAGCTGTTTACTGAGTGGGCGGGAGGGAGGGAGAGAGAGAGAGATGTGTAGAGAGAGGAAAAGGTAAGGAAAGGGGAATGGGAGAAAGAGTTAAAGAGGGGGCGAGGCAGAGAAAGGGAAGAGAAGGAGAGAAGGGAAGAAAGGGAAGAAGGGAAAGAAAGGGAGGTTCGTAAGAGAGAGAGAGAGAGAGAGAGAGAGAGAGAGAGAGAGAGAGAGAGAATGAAAATTGGAGTTAGGAAAGGGATGATGTTTGTGAGGTAATCTTTTTTTATCTTTTATCCCATTCGTTGCTTCCTCCCTTCTTCTTTCCTTTCTATAAACTCTATTATTTTCTTAATCCTTCATCTTTTCTCTTCCATACCTCCCTCCCTTACATTCCACCACCCTTCCCTTCTTCCATCTTCTTTCCAATCTCCTTATCCCACTCGTTGCTTCCTCCCTTCTTCTTTCCTTTCTATAAACTCTATTCTTTTCTTAATCCTTCATATTTTCTCTTCTATCTTTCTCTCCTTTACATTCCACCTCCCTTCCCTTCTTCCATCTTCTTTCCTATCTCCATTATCATTCCTCTTTCCCTTTCATCTTTTCCATGTTCTTAATCCTTCATCTTTTTCCTTCTATATTTCTCTCCCTTGTATTCCATCACTGGTTCCTCCTTTCATCTTCTTCTCTATCTCCATTATCATTCCTCTTTCCCCTTGTCTTTTTCCATCTTCTTACTCCTGCGCTTTTCTATCTTTCTCTCCCTTCTTCCTTCCATCATCATCTTCCCTGTCTCCCTCATCATCTCTCTTTTCTAGCCCTTTATCCTCTCTCTTCATCTTCTTTCTCCTTCCATCTCTTTCCCTTCTCTGTCTTCCCCATCTTCCTCGTTACTTCTTCCTCCTCTTCCCTCGTCGTCCTTCTTCCTAGCATCATCATTATTTTCCTACCTTCATTTTTTCTCATATTTATCACTCACTTCTTCTTTACCGCAGTTTCCCGATAAGCTTCCATTCCCATGTTTTCTCTCTTCTCTATCGTCTTTGTGTACTATTCCTTTTCTCCCTTCAGTCGCTTCCACTCTCCTATCAAACCGCGTCTATCCTATTTCTCCGCTTTTCCTTTCCTTCATCTCCTTTCCCATCCCTTCTCTTCGGTTCCTTTTGCTCCCGTTCCCTTCCTTTCTTCCCTTTCCCTTTCCCTACCCTTCCTTTTTCTTCCCTTTCCTTCCCTTGTTTTCCTTTCCCCTTCCTCATTTCCCTTCCCTTCCCTTCCTTTCCTCTCCCTTCTCATTCTCTTTAGCCTCTCACTTCCCCTTCCCTTCCCTTTTTATTCCTTTTCCTTCCCTTCCCTCTCCTTCCTTCCCTTTCCTTTCTTTCACATTCTCTTCTATCCTCCTATTTTCCCTTTCCTTCCCCTCGCCTTCCTTCCCTTCCCTTCCCCTCCGTCTCCTCCCCTTTGACAGCATCCCTTCCCTTCCCTTCAGATACCCTTCCGTTTCCTTCCCTTCCCCTCCCATTTTGTTTATCACCCCCTGTTTTCCCTTCCCTTCTCTTCCTTTCCCTTAATTCCCTTCCCTTCCTTTCCCTTACTGTGACACCATTCCTTCCCTTCCCTTCAAATACCCTTCCGTTTTCTTCTTTTCCCTTCCCATTTTGTTTATCACCCTCCTTTGTTTTCCCTTCCCTTCCCTTCCTTTCCCTTTTTTTCCCTTCCTCTCCTTTCCCTCCCCTCACCTTCATCACTCTCTTTTCCCTTCCCTTCTCTTCCTTTCCCTTAATTCCCTGCCTTTCCTTTCCCTTCCCTTTATCACCCTCTTTTCCCTTCCCTTCCCTTCCCTTCCCTCCCCTTCATCACTCTCTTTTCCCTTCCCTTCTCTTCCTTTCCCTTAATTCCCTGCCTTTCCTTTCCCTCCCCTTCATCACCCTCTTTTCCCTTCTCTTCCCTTCCCTTCCCTTCCCTCCCCTTCATCACTCTTTTCCCCTTCCCTTCTCTCCCCGGCGGCCATGTTCTCTCCTCCATTACTTCCTGGGCTCCCTTTGTTGCCACCCCGTCAACTCTTATTTAGTACGCCGTCTGCCTCGCCATCATCACCTCCTCCCCTATCATCACCCACTCCATTGTCCCGGCCCCCCACCACCACCACCTCGCACATCACCACCCATCATCACACCTTCTACAGCTCTTCCTCTCTCCTCCCTTTCTCATCACCTTTATCTTCTTCCTATCTTCACTATTTGCCATATGACCTGTTCCATAACATAATCATATCCTTTTTTCTGTTCTTTTTCTCCGTCTGTCTTTTTCTTCTTCCTCCTCCTCCTCCTCTATTCTCTCATCTACTTCTTTTTCACCCTATTCATCCTTGTCATTAATTTTATTTCCTCCTTATTTTCTTCATATTCTATTCAACCACTTCATTTTACTATGTTATATCCACTTTCTTTACTTAAAATTACACCCTCCATTTTGCTCTTCTCCTTTTTCTTTCCTTTTTCTTCCTTCGTTATGAATATCACAACCTATACCTCCTCCCTCTCTTCTCCATTTCCCATACAACCACTTCCTCCATTTTGCCCTCTTACTCTTCCTTTTTCTTTCATTCCTTATCATCTTCATGCCTATCACCACTTTTACTTCTTCCTAACCTCCTTATCTATCCACAGTTCTAAAATAGTACATATGCCCCGCCCTATCCTTTAAAATATACCTTTCTACATCCATATCTCCTTCTCCTCCTCTTCCTCCTCCTATTCATCCTCTTCGTGTACTCGAGAGAGCCCGGGTTCGATTCCCGGGCGGAGTGGGAAAAATTAGGCGGCTTTTCCGATACCATACGCCCCTGTCCACCCAGCAGTGGATGGGTACCGAGTATTAATCGGGGGTTGTGTCCCGTCTCCTTGGATCTGTTCCCTTCTCCTATAATTCCTTCCCCTTCTGTCTCTCCGGCATATGACCTCAGATGTTGCGCCGACTAAACGAAATTTTCCAACTTTCTTCATGTACTCAGCTTCACAACCTCATTTTCCTCCCTGACCTCCTCTTATCCCCGTCCTCAATAGACCACACAACTTCTCTACACATATATTTATCCCCACCTCCTCAACCCCCACACTCGGTATCACCAGTATATTCTCTCCTGATGTTCTACTTCCAGCTCTCCCATCATCATCATATTCGCGCAAATCTACAACTGTAACTTAAATGACCTCACTCTTTCTAAACTCATCTTTTTCGTTGTTGTTTTTTCATTTTCTTTCATATCCTTTGTTTTCCACTATTACATTTCCTTTTATTTATATTCCTTTCCTTTGTTTCATTTCTTTTCCTTTTTCCTTTCCTTTCGTTTTTATTTCCCTTTTCTTTCCTTTTTTTTCAAACTCATCCCTTTCCCCTCCCAAATTTCTGTCATCATCTTCAAGTATTCACAAATTTACTACTTTTTCTTCAATAACTGACTGCACTACTAACTAATATATCTCCACATCTGCCTTCCCGTCTCATTTTTTTTTTACAACGAAGGAGACAGCTCAAGGGCACAAAAAAAGAAAACAATAATAAAAAAGCCCGCTACTCGCTGCTCCTAAAAAAGAATCCAAAGAGGTGGCCGAAAGCGAGGTCAATTTCGGGAGGAGAGGTGTCCTGATACCCTCCTCACCATCCTTTTCTTTCTCTCGCTGGCCCCAACTCTATCTCTCTCCCTCTCCATCTTCTCCAGGTGACTTCCAGGTTAATTATCTTGTTTTTTCACTTATCGTTTTCCATAACCAACAGCTCTACAGTCTTATCCCAACCTCCCCCGCCATCACCTCACCGGCTAACCACCACCAGCCTCTCTTTCCTTTCATATCCTCCATCCTCCCTTCCCTCCCTCTCCCCTTGCTACTCTCCTTTCCACGTAATAACCTACAATCTTACAACGTACCATAGTCTACAATCTTATCCCAACCTCCTCCTCCTCCTCCTTCTCCTCCTCCACCTCTCCCGCTAACTACTACCACCAGCCTCTCTGCTTACATCTCCTCCCTCCCTCCCTTCCTCTCGTCTTGTTTCTCTTCTCCAGGTGACTCCCAGGTTAATTAAGTCGGCTGAGCTCTCATCGCTGGTTTTGTTGTGGGAGGAATTTTTTTTTATTAATATTTTTTGTTTTTTTTGTTTTTGTGTGTGTGTGTGTGTGTGCTGCTTATCAACATCAAGACAGAGGCTGGGTGCACCAGGGCAGTGTTTACGGCCCTAGAAAATTAAGGGAGTCGTTTTTATTTATTTTTTACTGAGCTCGTCTTATTTCTCTGACAAGCTGGGTTCATGGTTTCTTAAAATTGTAACCTTCTTTCTTTTTATTTATGTTTATTTTTTAAGAGGACATAGACTGAACCGGATACAAGAGAAACAAAAATTGCATACGCTTAACCATATTAATTTTTTTGTGTATATCAAGGAATGGAAAGCCTCCTCGTCACCTTTTAATTCATGGTGCCTCGAGATTATAATGTTCTTCCTTATGTCTGTCTATTTACTTAGGAGAAGAGATGGTTGAATGAGCCATTAAAAAAAGGGAAATGACACACTGCTGTTTTGTTGTTGTTGGAGCGGCGCTTGGCGGGATATTTTTTAATTATTTATTTTTGTGCCCTTGAGCTGTCTCCCTTGCTGTAAAAAAAGTAGTTGTTTATATTATTTTTTGGTATATCGAGAAATATAAGACTTTTAATTATCGTGTTAAACTGAATTCATTGATGTGTGTATGCAAGAGTGCTGTCTCATCCCCACTGTCATCTCGTTGTTACTTCTCACTCTTTTCTATATAGAGTAAAAGAGATATTTCAAGAGCAAAGCTGATATACTAAAAGAAGGCTGTACTGACTTCATCTCCTGTTATTTATTTCTTATCTATACTCATATCCTGCTCGATTAGGTGTCCAGACTTTCTCCAGGAGTAAATGAAGCTCAGTTTAAGGTCAAAGCTATTAAGGAAAATAAGCCATGGAACACACTTCACTTATCCTGTATTAACTTCTTTATTTATATTTTTCTTGTTTTATCTTCCATAATCTTATCCTGCTGCTTTTTCCTACTCGGTCATCAATATTTTTTAAGCCCATAGGAGGCAGTTCAAAGCAAGAAGTATATATTGTACAGAAGTCTCGCACCCCGCTCCTCTTATCCTGTATTTATTTATCTATTTTTCGTCGTAGTCATTTTATCCTCATCTATCTTTCAACCAACATTTTCCGCTTCTCTGCACTTCCCCTCCTCCTCCTCCTTCTCCTCCTCTTCCTCTTCCTCTTTCTCTTCATCCCCTTCCTCGCATTGGGTTCCCTCTCTGCCTTCTTTCCCTTATTCAATTCTCCTTTCATCTCCTTCACTCCTTTATCCTTTCTCATAGTTTCCTTTTTGCTGTATCGTCCCGCCTAGCATCTTTTCCTTCCTTCCTTCCTTCCCTCTTTTTTCCTCCCTTTCTCTAACGTCATTTGTAACTATTTTGTTCTTTCGTTTGTATGTTTGTTTGTTTTATCTTTCCTTCCTTTTGATCTCTTTGTTTTTCATAGTCGTTCCCGTTTTCTGTTTTTGTGATTTCAATCGTCGTGATTATTTTTTTCTGTTTTGTCATCAACGTCTTCATTCCCGTTCTCTTGTTTTTCTTTATCTCTCCTTCAAAAATTGCCTTCTGTCTTTTCCTTTCTTCCTTTCGTTCTCCACATCCCAAGTTGCTGCCCGCCTTAACCAATGTTGCCGCCTCCTCCTCCTCTTCTTCCTCCTCCTCCTCCTCTTCTTCTTCCTACTCCTCCTCCTCCTGCCCCTGCTTCTGCTACGAACTGATAGTGACTTTCCCGCAAGAGCCTCGACGTCCTTCTAATAATTTATAATCTCACCGACTGTTTTGAAGTTTGTGTTGGCTCTACCTCTCTCTCTTTCTCCTTCTCTCTTTCTCTCTCACTCTCTTTCTGTCTCTTACTTTCTATCTTGCGGCGGCGGCTTCAAGAGTTGGCCGAAGAAGATGGAAGTCTCGTGTGTGTGTGTGTGTGTGTGTGTGTGTGTGTGTGTGTGTGTATGTGTGTGTGTGTGTGTGTGTTTGTGGACGCTGGTGCTCCCCAACTCTGATATTTTCTTTCTGCAGTTTTTTTTCTTACTTTTTCTTTTCGACTTCTTTGGAATTTTTCTTTTTCCAAGTGTTTGTTTCACTGTTTGTGGGGCCGCTCTCTGTTCCACCTTTTTATTTTTTATTTTTGTTCATTTTTTTTACTCTCTCTCTCTCTCTCTCTCTCTCTCTCTCTCTCTCTCTCTCTCTCTCTCTCTCTCTCTCTCTCTCTCTCTCTCTCTCTCGTTCGTTCGTTCGTTCTCTGTATCATTCTAACCGTACGTATATAATCTAATCACTTGCTTCCAATTTACTTTCTCTACTATTTCTATCTATCTATCTATCTCATTTTCCGTAGCATATTATGTCTATTTATATAAGGTAATCACTTCTTGCTTCCAGTTTCTTTTCCGCTGGACACATGCAGATGCTCGCTCCTAATATTTACCTACGTTCCACTACCTTCGATACTCCAGGTGTGCCTAATTAGTGTGTTGTTTTGCACCTGGCTTTGATTGTTATTGGAACGTCGTCTTGGCAGTGCGTCCGGTCATGTGATGTTTTCTCACCCTCACATTCCTTCAGATCCTATTTTAAAAACTCGGGAATATGTTTTTGCTT
>NW_026110394.1:15000-22500 GCF_024679095.1 Eriocheir sinensis | reverse complement strand
CTTATCTTTTTCATCTTTTCATAATTCCTCTTTTCCTGTCATTATCCTCTTATTTTTGTATCCTCTTGTTTTTCATTCCTCTCCATCTCTCTTCATCTCGCTTCTTTGTTTTGTTCCTTATTCCTGTTTTTTATCCCTTTTTGTCTCTGTCTTCCTTCTCCTCCTCCCTTTTTTTATCCTTTCGTTTTTTATCTCTCCATCTCTTCATCTCCCTTCTTCTTTGTTTCGTTCTTATTCCTGTTTTTTTCGTTTTTGTCTATGTCTTCCTTCTGCTACTCTTCCCCTTCTTTATCCTTTCGTTTTCATCAATCCGTGCCCATCTCTATTTCCCTGTTTCGTCATTTATTCGTCTTTTCCCTCTATTTGTTCTCCTTATCTTCCTCTTCTTTCTTCTTCTTTCCCTCCTCCTCCACCTCCTCTTACACCTCCTCCTCCTCTTCTTTCTTCCCGCCTTTAATGACAGTAGAGGCGGCAAGGCCCTACTAATACAAAAGCCTAGGACAGCTTAGGAAACCCTGCCCGCCCTCTAATTCTCTCTTGGGAGGTGAACTTTCTATCCTCTTGGGGGTGGCGGCTGGCGATAGCAGGGAACGGAGGGGGAGAGAGAGGAGATGAGAGGGGGCGGATTTGAGGTGGGTGAGGGGAACGGGATGAAGATGGGTGGCGGAAGGGTGACTTAAGACGTTGGGTGACAGGCCGCAGGATGGGTGCGAGACAGTGGGGAGATGGGTGACAGATGGAGGGGAGTTTTAGGTGGTTGGATGACAGTATGGATGAGTGAACAGCTAGGGAGAGAAAGGATGGTAAGGGATGTTTAGGTGCTTGAGTGACAGACTAGGTTGGTGAGAGGAAAAGCAGGAGAGAGAGGCAACAGGAAGGAATGTGAAAGGATGAGGCCGGGGGAGGTGGGTGACAAGAGTTAATTTTGGGTGATTGGGTGAAAGACAGGGTTAGTTGAGGGGGACAGCGGGGAGAGATGGGATAGGAAGGGTAGGTCAGGCAGTCTAGTGAAAGGCAGGGTAAGAGGAACAGGGGGCAGAGAGGGTACAGGAAGGGGAGTATGGACGGTTGGGTGACAGACGAGGTAGGTAAGAGGAATAGCAGTGGAATAGGTAACTGGAAGGGGTAGTTTAGGTATTGGGTGGGAGACGATAGTTGAGATGAAAAGTTGATATGGTTAACAAGAGAAGGACGTTAGGCGTTGGGACAGGCAAGGTGGGTAAGGGAACAGCGAGGGACAGGATATTTACGGTGAGGTTGAGGCGGATAGGATAGTGGGCTGGGCCGGGCCACAATATCCTGTCCAATGCGTGTGTGTATAGGTCGTGCGGTGAAACTTTCTTTATCCCACGGTAGATCTTGTTCCCCCGCGGCTAAAAAGAGGGGACGCGAGACAGGGAGAAGAGGCTTGTGTCTACTTTCCTCCTCCTCGTCTGTAGCTGCCTGAGGTGTTAGAGTTTTCTTAGGTTTTAGTGACTTCTTTCTGTAGGAGCTAGAGAGGATTATTTATTTTTTGTTAAGTTTCTGGAATTTTGTATTTTGGTGAATTGTTTAGAAGGTCATTTTGTATATTTATTTATCAGGTATGTTTTTTGTTTTTTTTGTTATTTACTGTATATCTATTTTTAGTGTTTGTTTTCTTGTTATATTTTGTTCTTATTTACAGGAACAAAAGAGGAAATACATATTTTTTTTGTTTGTTTCGTGGGATTTTTTTGTCCGGGAAATTGTTGAGTGTCATTCTTGTTTCATTTCTGGTTTGTTACTTTTTTTATTTGTGTATTGCGTATTTATTTCTGTTTACATTACACATTCATTTCCTAAGCATTTTCAGCGCCTTCCCTACCATTCATGTGAACCAATTTTTGCCTCTGTCAATGAAGCTTAAGTTGTTGGCGTGACGATATTTCTGAGTTTAGTTGTGCTCCGATATTTCAGTTTTATATACGAATTTAAAGGTTTCAAGTTGTTACTCCATGCGGTTGGTCAGTGATATGAGGCAGATTCAAATTTTGGTAGCACAGTATCTGCATAACAATTTGGTTTTAGTTCCGTATCAATCCTGTTTTTAAGTCATTCATTACTTATCATCAAGCTATTTCTGATGGTGATTTTTAACATATTTCAAAAAACTACATTCACCGACCTTTAATGATTATCAGATGCTTGCTATATTTACCTCTTCTGATTTTTAACATATATAAGAAAACTACATTCACCGACCTTAGTGAATATCAGATGCTTGCTAAATCTACCTCCTCTGAGACACAATAATACGTACTAATGACCAGCAAAACACACATCGTACTGAATGATAATGCCGCTGTAGTGCATATTAGCCCGTGTCATCATAATATGTTTTCGAAGCCTGCACATCATCCTTTAATCTCGCCTCTCGACCTGATGCTCCGCTCCTAATGGGTTCAAGGCAGGTAATGGGCTGGCTTTTACCTCCTAACGGCACAGGTGAGGTAAAGGTGATGGGGAACACACACACACACACACACACACACGCACACTGGTGATAGGGGCTTAATGGGCTATGTGTATTGCTTTCCTGTGACGGGCGGTACTGTGTGTGTGTGTGTGTGTGTGTGTGGAGGGGGGGGTAACGTAGCGTGGTGTGGCGCGGTTAGGGTAGGAATAGGAAGGGCGTGGTAGGGTGTGAGAGAAGGGAGAAGGAAAGGGAAGGGAGAGGGAAAAGGAGAGAGAAGGAAAGGGGAGGGAGGAGGAGAGGGAGGTGCTGTGTTCGTTGTTATCTTGTCTTCTGTTTTTCTTTCTTTCATTGTTGGGAGTAAATCTTAAGCATAAATGTTTCTTGTACTCGTCTGCTTATTCTGTTCCGTTTATTTACCACCATAGTCGTAACCTCGGTCTTACCCATCTTCTTCCATGCAATCAGCGCCATAAAAAAAAAATATTGTAAGTGCAAGGAATCGAACCCAGTGCCTTTTACATGGAAAGCAAACACTCGACCACTGAGCTACCCCCCATCCCCCACCCCCACCCCCACACAGACACATATCCACAGACACACACTAACTAACTCCCCCACACCCACACTTTTACCCCTTTCACACTCACTCACTCCCCACACACATATATACCCCCCCCCCACACACACACTTACACAAACACTTCCCCCCTCACATACCCTCATACTTCTACCCTCCCTACACACACACTTACACAGACACGTACCCACCCACACATAATCATACTTTTAACACACACCCCTCCCACACACCCACACACACATACTTATCAATACAGACGTTCACCTCCCTCCAACATACACGCATCAAATAACCCAGAAAAGAAGAAAGAGGAAGAACAAACAGGTGAGTGATAATTGTACATCGTCAGCAGCAGGTGGTGATGGCGGTGGTGGTGATGGCGGTGGTGGTGATGGAGGTGGTGGTGGCGTTGGTGATGGTGCTGATGTGTGTTGGCGCGGCGTGACTGTACACACACGCGCGCCATTACATGTATATTTTATTCCGTTTGATGAAATGTGATTTGCGCGCGCGCTTAACAAAAACAAATTGCCATGTTGTGTGCGCCAAAAAAAGAAAAAAGCGATTGCCGTAATCAGTAATTAACTCATCAAGCTTGGTTATCAGCCCGATCACAGGGTTGACGGGCGCGGGGGCTCACTCTGACGCCGCGATTGGCAATTAAGGGCAAAAAAAACGTTAATTTCCAATCAGCAAGAGTGAACGGGGCTTTTACAGGTGTGAGGTGAGATGAGGTGGTGGTGGTGGTGGTGGTGAGGAGGAGGAGGAGGTGATTGGGAGTTAGGTTGTGTAAAAGAGAAAGAAATAGCTAAATGAAGAAGAGGAGGAGGAGGAGGAGGAGGAAGAGGAGGAGGAGGAAGAGAGAGGAGGAGGAGGAGGAGGTGACAGTGCATTAGTATATAATTAAAAGATAATGAGAGAGAGAGAGAGAGAGAGAGAATAAAATAGATCAGAAAGAGGCAGAAAACAACGTAAATTCGCAAGAAAGAGCAATAAAACCTGAGGGAGGGGACAGAGGAGGGAGAAGGAAGGGAGAAAGAGGAGGAGGAGGAGGAATGATGTATTAACGAGGAAGTGACGGGGAAGGGAAAGGAAGGGAAGGGAAGGGAAGAGAAGAGAAGGGGAGAGAACAATTAACTGTGTTCTCTCCTTTAATTCACTTTTTCAGGCGTCACAGAAACCGCTGTTAAAATATTACAAGGCGAGGGGAAAGAGAGAGAGAGAGAGAGAGAGAGAGAGAGACGACAGGGTGTGGTAGGGAAGAAATTGGATAGAAAAACTGGAGGTAGGGATGAAAGGGAAGGAGAGACAGAAAGGGAGACGATTGCGGAGTGGTCAGCTTGAAAGCTTAGTGACCCCGTGGATCTTGGTTCGAGACCCACCAAAACACGCTGATTTTTCAAACTATACCCATAACCTGCCCAGATCTTCAATCATTTCTAACTTCAGTGACTTCTTTCATGAGGAGCACCGGGGGCAGCATAGGCCAAGCAAGAGTAGTATATCACGGCAGCCACTATAAACAAAACTCGCCTCCGGGATGCGGTCGCCCAACATGCCCCTTTAGAAAGTCTACAGGCGAGGAAGGGAGGAAAGAGAAGAGAAGATGAAAGGGCAGGAAAGGATGGATATAAAATGAATGAGTGTGATTAGTGTGTGTGGCGGAGAAACTGGAGACATTGAATGACGCGAGGAAGGAAAGAAGGACAGGGAAGGAAGACGAAAGATCACGAAAAGAGAGATAGAAAAGTGGAGAGACATAATGACTTGAAGGGAAAATAGAAAGGAAAAACATTGGTACGTAAAGAGAAATTGGATAAATGTAATGATAAGATAATTCAGTGCTGAAGTAATGAAGAAAAATAGTATAGGAAGGATGAAAAGCTATTATGGAGTCAGCAACGGTTACTGACTCATGACGCTATGCAGTTTGAAGGTAAATAAATCCCTCTATCAACGAGCATCACCATCCCAGCGGCCTTCACGCCTAGTGCGAGTGGCCGCGTGCCGGTGTGAGGCGCGGAGGAGGACCAGCTGTTGACAAGGACGGGCCGGAGCAACGGTGCCAGATAGTCGGTCTCAGCTTTTCATTTTTCCCTATTTCAGGCTAAAAAAATGTCCCACCTACAAAACTAACGTCACCTATTTATATTTATTGATAGAAGTGATAATTATAGGGGGTTTTCTGCAGTCATTATGCGTTAGATATGGGAAAATCTTGTTTGGTGAGCACGATATCGCGGCATCCCTGGGCCGGAGTAAGGAGAATTTGAGTTTGCTGAGCCTGGTGTTTGCTGGGGCGAGGTTCAGGGCTCCGGCGACAGCTGAAGGCACTGAAGACGCTCCCATGAGAACATAACAACATCACCTAGAGCATGTTGCACCTTTTTATTATAGCTAGGGAGGCAGCTCAAGGGTCAAAGACATAAAAACAGGAACAAAAAGACCCGTTAGACGCTGCTTCTACAAAAGAAAACAGAACGCGAGGCCAGAAGAGAGATTAAAATTTCGGGTGGAGAGGCGTTTTGATACTCTCCTACTTCTATTACAGTGAAGAATGTAAGAATTAACTAAAGCTATTACGAAAGGTCTGCATCACGAGGAGACGGTGAAAGTACTCTGTTGATAATCTCCACCATCGTCTTGGGCATTGTAATCAGAGAGAAAAAGAGAGATGTACGATATGAACAAGAAAAGCAAGATTCAGTACGGTATCATCGGAATATACCATCAAAAAATGTAACACTTGGTATCTTTCAAGGGAATGTCTTTGGCAGTGTGGTCATGCCTAGGCCGGATAGGATGTGTGTTAACCCTTACACTGCCAAGCTGCCGTTCGTGCGCGCATTTCACACACCACAAACTTTCTCGACCTTCCCGTCATCACCGCACCCTCTTTTCATCCACATATTTATATTCTGAAAAGTCCTGTATTATATTTTGTAGTACAATACCTATAGTTAAGCATATGAATACAATTTACTTTATACCTTATGCACATGACGAACATATTTTCTGAAAAATAATATATATATATATATATATATATATATATATATATATATATATATATATATATATATATATATATATATATATATATATATATATATATATATATAGATATATCCTCTTCCTTCAACCTCCTTTTATTTATTAGGCTTTTTCTATTGAAAATTCCTCTAATCCTGCAATATTTTCTTAGCAAAAGATCAACTATCGAAACGCTATCTCTTCCTTCAACCTCCTTTTAATTATTAGGCTTCTTCTGTAAATTCCACTGCCTCTGAAATATTTATCTTATATATATATCAATATATATATATATATATATATATATATATATATATATATATATATATATATATATATATATATATATATATATATATATTCTCTTCCTTCAACCTACTTTTATTTAATATGCTTTTTCCTTCTGTAAATTTCAATTACGCGGCAATATTTATCTTAGCAACTCAACAACTATCTTCACCTCCTTTTATTTATTTATTAGGATTCTGTAAATTTCTCTACCGCTGAAATAATTTTCTTACCAACTTGATCAACTATATCTAAATATATATCTCTTCTTTCAACCTCCCTTTATTTATTAGGCTTCTTCCGTACATTTCTCTACCGCTAAAATATTTTTTCTTAGCAACTGGATAAACTATATACAACCTACTTTTATTTATTAGTCTTTTTTCTTCTACAAATTTCTCTAACCCTGTAGTATTTTTTTTTTGCAACTGATACGGTAAACTATTTAAACGCCCTCTTCCTTCAACTTCCTTTTATTAATTTTGCTTCCTTTGTAAATTTCTCTACCTCACAAATATTTTTGTTAGCCTCTGGGCCTATTTTATATATATATCTATATATATATATATATATATATATATATATATATATATATATATATATATATATATATATATATATATATATATATATATATATATATATATATATATATATATGTAGTTGATCCAGTATCTAAGATAACTATTTCAGCGGTAGAAAATTGACGGAAAAAATCCTAATAAATAAAAAGAGAATGTATATAGTTGATCCAGTTGCTAAGAAAAATATTTCAGCGATTGAGAAATTTACAGAAGAACCCTGATAAAGAAAGGAACGTGCAAACTATTCCTGTATTTTTTTCTTTTCTTTCCTTTTCGTCTTCGTTTTACTCGTGTTTTACTCTTAAAAGACTGTTAAGAAAAAACATGTCGGACGGTTTTGGTGTTGAGATCGTTAATAATTATTTGCCGGACTAAAGAAAAAAACAAAAATAAATCTTCGTTATACTGGATTACATTACCTACGATGAATTAAAGTGATATATATATATATATATATATATATATATATATATATATATATATATATATATATATATATATATATATATATATATATTATACGCTATCCTGTTCCTTCAACCTCCTTATATATAATAGGCTATTTCTTCTATAAATTT
>NW_026110394.1:0-10000 GCF_024679095.1 Eriocheir sinensis | reverse complement strand
AAAAAAACAAATATAAATCTTCGTTATACTGGATTACATTACGTACGGTGAATTATATATATATATATATATATATATATATATATATATATATATATATATATATATATATATATATATATATATATATATATATATATATATATATGTATACATATATATATATATATATATATATATATATATATATATATATATATATATATATATATATATATATATATATATATATATATATATATATATATATATATATATATATATATATATATATATATATATATATATATATATATATATATATATATATATATATATATATATTTGGCTTTTCTTCTGTAATAAACTCTAGCGCTGCAATATTTTCTTAGCAACTGATTAACTATATACAACCTCCTTTTACTTATTATACTATCTAAAACGCTATTTTCTTCTTTCAACCTCCTTTTATTTATTAGTCTTCTTCGTACATTTCTCTACCGCTGAAATATTTTTTCTTAGCAACTGGATAAACTATATACAACCTACTTTTATTTATTAGTCTTTTTTCTTCTACAAATTTCTCTAACCCTGTAGTATTTTTTTTAGCAACGGATAAACTATCTAAACGCCCCACTCTTCCTTAAATTTAATTTTATTAATTTGGCTTCCTCTGTAAATTTCTCTACCTCACAAATATTTTTGTTAGCCACTGGGCCAATTTTATATATATATATATATATATATATATATATATATATATATATATATATATATATATATATATATATATATATATATATATATATATAGTTGATCCAGTATCTACGAGAAATATTTCAGCCGTAGAAAATTGACGGAAAAAAAGCCTAATAAATAAAAAGAAGTTGTATATAGTTGATCCAGTTGCTAAGAAAAATATTTCAGCGGTTGAGAAATTTCAGAAGAACCCTGATAAATAAAGGGACGTTCATACTATTCCTGTATTTTTCTTTTCTTTCCTTTTCGTCTTCATTTTACTCGTGTTTTACTCTTAAAGACAGTTAAGAAAAACATGTCGGACGGTTTTGGTGTTGAGATCGTTAATAATTCTTTGTCGGACTAAAGAAAAACAAAAATAAATCTTCGTTATACTGGATTACATTACGTAATATATATATATATATATATATATATATATATATATATATATATATATATATATATATATATATATATATATATATATATATATATATATATATATATATATATATATATATATATATATATATATATATATATATATATATATATATATATATATATATATATATATATATATATATATATATATATATATATATATATATATATATATATATATATATATATATATATATATATATATATATATATATATATATATATATATATATATATATATATATATACTATCCTCTCCTCTTCAACCTCATTTTATATATTTGGCTTTTTCTTCTGTAAACTTCTCTAACGCTGCAATATTTTTCTTAGCAACTGATTAACTATATACACCCTCCTTTTACTTATTATACTATCTTAAACGCTATTGGCTTCTTTCAACCTCCCTTTATTTATTAGGTCTTCGTACATTTCTCTACCGCTGAAATATTTTTCTTAGCAACTGGATAAACTATATACAACCTACTTTTGTTTATTAGTCTTTTTCTTCTACAAATTTCTAACCCTGTAGTATTTTTTTTAGTAACTGATAAACTATCTAAACGCCTTCTCTTCCTTCAACTTATTTTTTATTAAATTGGCTTCCTCAGTAAATTTCTCTACCTCACAAATATTTTTGTTAGCCATATATATATCTATATATATATATATATATATATATATATATATATATATATATATATATATATATATATATATATATATATATATATTCATCCAGAATATTTCAGCCGTAGAAAATTGACGGAAAAAAAGCCTAATAAATAAAAAGAAGTTGTATATAGTTGATCCAGTTGCTAAGAAAAATATTTCAGCGGTTGAGAAATTTCAGAAGAACCCTGATAAATAAAGGGACGTTCATACTATTCCTGTATTTTTTCTTTTCCTTCCTTTTCGTCTTCATTTTACTCGTGTTTCACTCTTAAATGACAGTTAAGAAAAAACATGTCGGACGGTTTTGGTGTTGAGATCGTTAATAATTCTTTGTCGGACTAAAGAAAAAAACAAAAATAAATCTTCGTTATACTGGATTACATTACGTACGGTGATATAGATATATATATATATATATATATATATATATATATATATATATATATATATATATATATATATATATATATATATATATATATATATATATATATATATATATATATATATATATATATATATATATATATATATATATATATATATATATATATATATATATATATATATATATATATATATATATATATATATATATATATATATATATATATATATATATATATATATATATATATATATATATATATCTTCCTTCAACCTCATTTTATATATTTGTCTTTATTCTGTAAACTTCTCTAGCGCTCCAATATTTTTCTTAGCAACTGATTAGCTATATACAACATCCTTTTACTTATTATACTATCTAAAACGCTATTCTCTTCTTTCAACCTCCCTTTATTTATTAGGGTTCTTTCCGTACATTTCTCTACCGCTGAAATATTTTTTCTTAGCAACTGGATAAACTATACACAACCTACTTTTGTTTATTAGTCTTTTTTCTTCTACAAATTTCTCTAACCCTGTAGTATTTTTTTTAGCAACTGATAAACTATCTAAACGCCCTCCTCTTCCTTCAACTTCCTTTTATTAATTTAGCTTCCTCTGTAAATTTCCCTACCTCACAAATATTTTTGTTAGCCACTGGGCCAATTATATATATATATATATATATATATATATATATATATATATATATATATATATATATATATATATATATATATATATATATATATATAGTTGATCCAGTATCTAAGACAAATATTTCAGCGGTAGAAAATTGACGGAAAAAAACCCTAATAAAAAAAAGAGGTTGTATGTAGTTGATCCAGTTGCTAATAAAAATATTTCAGCGGTTGAGAAATTTACAGAAGAACCCTGATAAATAAAGGGACGTTCATACTATTCCTGTATTTTTTCTTTTCTTTCCTTTTCGTCTTTGTTTTATTCGTGTTTTACTCTTAAAAGACAATTAAGAAAAAACATATCGGACGGTTTTGGTGTTGAGATCGTTAATAATTCTTTGCCGGACTAAAGAAAAAAACAAAAATAAATCTTCGTTATACTGGATTACATTACGTACGGTGAATTAATATATATATATATATATATATATATATATATATATATATATATATATATATATATATATATATATATATATATATATATATATATATATATATATATATATATATATATATATATATATATATCCTCTTCATTCAACCTCATTTTATATATTTGGCTTTTCTTCTGTAAACTTCTCTAGCGCTGCAATATGTTTTCTTAGCAACTGATTAACTATATACAACCTCCTTTTACTTATTATACTATGTAAACGCTATTTTCTTCTTTCAACCTCCCTTTATTTATTAGGCTTCTTCCGTACATTTCTCTACCGCTGAAATATTTTTTCTTAGCAACTGGATAAACTAGATACAACCTACTTTTGTTTATTAGTCTTTTTCATCTACAAATTTCTCTAACCCTGTAGTATTTTTTTAGTAACTGATAAACTATCTAAACGCCTTCCTCTTCCTTCAACTTATTTTTTTTAAATTGCCTTCCTCAGTAAATTTCTCTACCTCACAAATATTTTTGTAGCCACTGGGCCAATTATATATATATATATATATATATATATATATATATATATATATATATATATATATATATATATATATATATATATATATATATATATATATAAATAAAAAAAGTTGTATATAGTTGATCCAGTTGCTAAGAAAATATTTCAGCGGTTGAGAAATTTCAGAAGAACCCTGATAAATAAAGGGACGTTCATACTATTCCTGTATTTTTTCTTTTCCTTCCTTTTCGTCTTCATTTTACTCGTGTTTCACTCTTAAATGACAGTTAAGAAAAAACATGTCGGACGGTTTTGGTGTTGAGATCGTTAATAATTCTTTGTCGGACTAAAGAAAAAATCAAAAATAAATCTTCGTTATACTGGATTACATTACGTATGAATTATATTGATATATATATATATATATATATATATATATATATATATATATATATATATATATATATATATATATATATATATATATATATATATATATATATATATATATATATATATATATATATATATATATATATATATATATATATATATATATATATATATATATAGATATATATATATATATAGATATATATATATATATATATATATATATATATATATATATATATATATATATATATATATACGCTATCCTTTTCCTTCAACCTCATTTTATATATTTGGCTTTTTCTTTTGTAAACTTCTCTAGCGCTGCAATATTTTTCTTAGCAACTGATTAACTATGTACAACCTTCTTTTACTTATTATACTGTCTAAAACGCTATTCTCTTCTTTCAACCTCCCTTTATTTATTAGGCTGATTCCGTACATTTCTCTACCGCTAAAATATTTTTTTCTTAGGAACTAGATAAACTATATGCAACCTACTTTTGTTTATTACTCCTTTTTCTTCTACAAATTTCTCTAACCCTGTAGTATTTTTTTTAGCAACGGATAAACTATCTAAACGCCCTCCTGTTCCTTCAACTTCCTTTTATTAATTTGGCTTCCTCTGTAAATTTCTCTACCTCACAAATATTTTTATATATATATATATATATATATATATATATATATATATATATATATATATATATATATATATATATATATATATATATATATATATATATATATATATAGTTGATCCAGTATCTAAGACAAATATTTCAGCGGTAGAAAATTGACGGAAAAAAACCCTAATAAAAAAAAGAGGTTGTATGTAGTTGATCCAGTTGCTAATAAAAATATTTCAGCGGTTGAGAAATTTACAGAAGAACCCTGATAAATAAAGGGACGTTCATACTATTCCTGTATTTTTTCTTTTCTTTCCTTTTCGTCTTTGTTTTATTCGTGTTTTACTCTTAAAAGACAGTTAAGAAAAAACATATCGGACGGTTTTGGTGTTGAGATCGTTAATAATTCTTTGCCGGACTAAAGAAAAAAACAAAAATAAATCTTCGTTATACTGGATTACATTACGTACGGTGAATTAAAGTGATATATATATATATATATATATATATATATATATATATATATATATATATATATATATATATATATATATATATATATATATATATATATATAGATATATATATATATATATATATATATATATATATATATATATATATATATATATATATATATATATATATATGCTATCCTATTCCTTCAACCTCCTTTTATATAATAGGCTATTTCTTCTGTAAATTTCTCTACTGCTGCAATATATTCCTTACCAACTTGATCAACTATATATATATATATATATATATATATATATATATATATATATATATATATATATATATATATATATATATATATATATATACGCTATCCTCTTCATTCAACCTCATTTTATATATTTGGCTTTTTCTTCTGTAAACTTCTCTAGCGCTGCAATATGTTTCTTAGCAACTGATTAACTATATACAACCTCCTTTTACTTATTATACTATGTAAAACGCTATTTTCTTCTTTCAACCTCCATTTCCTCCGTACATTTCTCTACCGCTGAAATATTTTTTCTTAGCAACTGGATAAACTATATACAACCTACTTTTGTTTATTAGTCTTTTTTCTTCTACAAATTTCTATTACCCTGTAGTATTTTTTTTTAGTAACTGATAAACTATCTAAACGCCTTCTCTTCCTTCAACTTATTTTTATTAAATTGCCTTCCTCTGTAAATTTCTCTACCTCACAAATATTTTTGTTAGCCACTGGGCCAATTTATATATATATATATATATATATATATATATATATATATATATATATATATATATATATATATATATATATATATATATAGTTGATCCAGTATCTACGAGAAATATTTCAGCCGTAGAAAATTGACGGAAAAAAGCCTAATAAATAAAAAGAAGTTGTATATAGTTGATCTAGTTGCTAAGAAAAATATTTCAGCGGTTGAGAAATTTACAGAAGAACCCTGATAAATAATGGGACGTTCATACTATTCCTGTATTTTTTCTTTTCTTTCCTTTTCGTCTTCATTTTATTCGTGTTTCACTCTTAAAAAACAGTTAAGAAAAAACATGTCGGACGGTTTTTGTGTTGAGATGGTTAATAATTCTTTGTCGGACTAAAGAAAAAAACAAAAATAAATCTTCGTTATACTGGATTACATTACTGAATTATATATATATATATATATATATATATATATATATATATATATATATATATATATATATATATATATATATATATATATATATATATATATATATATATATATATATATATATATATATATATATATATATATATATATATATATATATATATCTTCCTTCAACCTTTATATAATAGGCTATTCTTTCTGTAAATTTCTACTGCTGTAATATTTTACTTACCAATTTGATCAACTATATATATATATATATATATATATATATATATATATATATATATATATATATATATATATATATATATATATATATATATATATATATATTTATATATTATACACACGCTATCCTCTTCCTTCAACCTCATTTTATATATTTGCCTTTTTCTTCTGTAAACTTCTCTAGCGCTCCAAAATTTTTCTTAGCAACTGATTAGCTATATACAACATCCTTTTACTTATTATACTATCTAAAACGCTATTCTCTTCTTTCAACCTATCTTTATTTATTAGGGTTCTTTCCGTACATTTCTCTACCGGTGAAATATTTTTTCTTAGCAACTGGATAAACTATACACAACCTACTCTTGTTTATTAGTCTTTTTTCTTCTACAAATTTTCTAACCCTGTAGTATTTTTTTTAGCAACTGATAAACTATCTAAACGCCCTCCTCTTCCTTCAACTTCCTTTTATTAATTTAGCTTCCTCTGTAAATTTCCCTACCTCACAAATATTTTTGTTAGCCACTGGGCCAATTATATATATATATATATATATATATATATATATATATATATATATATATATATATATATATATATATATATATATATAGTTGATCCAGTATCTAAGACAAATATTTCAGCGGTAGAAAATTGACGGAAAAAAACCCTAATAAAAAAAAGAGGTTGTATGTAGTTGATCCAGTTGCTAATAAAAATATTTCAGCGGTTGAGAAATTTACAGAAGAACCCTGATAAATAAAGGGACGTTCATACTATTCCTGTATTTTTTCTTTTCTTTCCTTTTCGTCTTTGTTTTATTCGTGTTTTACTCTTAAAAGACAGTTAAGAAAAAACATATCGGACGGTTTTGGTGTTGAGATCGTTAATAATTCTTTGCCGGACTAAAGAAAAAAACAAAAATAAATCTTCGTTATACTGGATTACATTACGTACGGTGAATATATATATATATATATATATATATATATATATATATATATATATATATATATATATATATATATATATATATATATATATATATATATATATATATATATATATTTATTCTATAAATATATATATATATATATATATATTTATATATATATATATATATATATATATATATATATATATATATATATATATATATATATATATATATATATATATATATATATATATATATATATATATATACACGCTATCCTCTTCATTCAACCTCATTTTATATATTTGGCTTTTTCTTCTGTAAACTTCTCTAGCGCTGCAATATTTTTCTTAGCAACTGATTAACTATATACAACCTCCTTTTACTTATTATACTATGTAAAACGCTATTCTCTTCTTTCAACCTCCATTTCCTCCGTACATTTCTCTACCGCTGAAATATTTTTTCTTAGCAACTGGATAAACTATATACAACCTACTTTTGTTTATTAGTCTTTTTTCTTTTACAAATTTCTCTTACCCTGTAGTATTTTTTTTTAGTAACTGATAAACTATTTAAACGCCTTCTCTTCCTTCAACTTATTTTTTTTAAATTGCCTTCCTCAGTAAATTTCTCTACCTCACAAATATTTTTGTTAGCCACTGGGCCAATTTATATATATATATATATATATATATATATATATATATATATATATATATATATATATATATATATATATATATATATATATAATTGATCCAGTATCTACGAGAAATAATTCAGCCGTAGAAAATTGTCGGAAAAAAAGCCTAATAAATAAAAAGTTGTATATAGTTGATCCAGTTGCTAAGAAAAATATTTCAGCGGTTGAGAAATTTACAGAAGAACGCTGATAAATAAAGGGACGTTCATACTATTCCTGTATTTTTTCTTTTCTTTCCTTTTCGTCTTCATTTTACTCGTGTTTCACTCTTAAAAGACAGTTAAGAAAAAACATGTCGGACGGTTTTGGTGTTGAGATCGTTAATAATTCTTTGTCGGACTAAAGAAAAAAACAAAAATAAATCTTCGTTATACTGGATTACATTACGTACGGTGAATTAAAGTGATATATATATATATATATATATATATATATATATATATATATATATATATATATATATATATATATATATATATATATATATATATATATATATATTATATATATATATACAGACACGCTATTCTTCCTTCAACCTCTTTATATATAATAGGCTATTTATATATATATATATATATATATATATATATATATATATATATATATATATATATATATATATATATATATATATATATATAAGGAAGGACACTGAAGTTATCCTTCCACTCAGTAGATTGCAAACGTACGTATTGCATTATATAAGAGATGAAAGTTGTATTCTGTCAAAATTATCGTGCACTGCACAACAAACACATCAACCCAGAAAAGTTGGAGCTATTTCGTGAAACATGTCATTGGGATATGTTATGCAACTTCCTCACTAAATAGCTATTAAGTTTTCTGGGGTCGATGTGTTTGTTGTGTATATGTAGCATTAAATGTTTGACAGAATAAGCTGTGACACGTCAGTTTCATCTCTTCTGTACGATAGCACGTTTGCAATCTCTTTCGAGTTGAAGGAATAACTTACAGTGCGTCTCTTTTCGCCTTCCCTCCACGAGGCGTCTCGGGAGAAGTTTCAGCTGCGTACGAAGACAATGGATTTATATATATATATATATATATATATATATATATATATATATATATATATATATATATATATCTATATATATATATATATATATATGTAAATAAATTATGCTGCCTAGTTTATTGTTATTGTTGTAGAATGATAAAATGTGTTTGTTTATAAGATTATCAGACTAAAGGACAAAGTACATTCCTACTGTAGAGGTAATTCAAAATAATATAATATCCAATAGCCTAATCTCGCTCGTGCCGACATCATCAAAAGTAGCTTTATGCATAGTTCATTCTTTAACAGACTATCCATTACTAACAAGCATAAGGTTTCGAATGATGAAGTTTAATTATTGAGGATGTTTACTTATAAAAAATATACCGTAATAATTATTATAAACGCACAGTGATGGAACAAAATAAAGGGTGTGTGAAAAGCCGCCCGGGTGGCTCATGGCAGTCTACTTTTTAGCCAAGCCACCCGGGCGGCTCCGGCACTCCGGGTTAATGACCCTGGTGGTAGTTTGACTCTTCTTCCGTACTATGAACCTAAAGAAACACCCATTAGAACCCGATTGATCCCCTCATTGACCTTTAGAA